>NC_041360.1:10818451-11018451 GCF_900634415.1 Cottoperca gobio | reverse complement strand
TGATAAAAAGATGGTTAACCAGTGTCAACAAATGGCTTGAGAAAGTCCCACAAACACACAACAGATTGGCAGGAGAAATAATAATAATAATAATAATAATAATAATAATAATAATAATAATAATAATAATAATAATAATAATAATAATAATAATAATAATAATAATAATAATAATAATAAGCTTTATTTGTATAGCACCTTTCATACAAGAATTGCAGCCCAAAGTGCTTCACAGCAAAAACATAACAATTAGTACAAGATTACCCAGAATAAGAGCATTTACAGTACAATAATCACAGTGTAGATGTAAATGAGTAGTAGGCTTTTATATATATATATATATATATATATATATATATATATATATATATATATATATATATATATATATATATAGCTTTTATAGTACTGGTAACTGAGATGGCAGCAGATAGATTACACTGCTGGATTATCTATTGGATATGTAACAAATTACAAGAGATTACACTTTGAAATCCACCCTCCTTGCAGTTACCAGACTAAATCTGATATTATCTGAGATTGGGGCAGTTGACATCATTCATAGAGGCCATGAGGAGATAGAGGCCGACAAAACTGATGCAAGGAGCGTTCTTTTTGAAATGTACAACATGTTACTGCATGTGTTTCAGCTATGATGAGGAGGAAGTATTTAAAACGGAAGGTGGTAATTGCTTCTGTATTAATCTTTTCATCACAGAGAACTGTAATAAGTCTTTGCTGTTTCCTAAACAAAAGGAACAGAAGCCATCATGTATTAACTTAACTATGACCAACCTCAACCTATTTTTGCTTGTTGAATCAAACATGTGTTGGCCTAAACATATCTAGGCTATAATAAAGGTCTGAAAAGCTAAATGATAAACACAATTATCTATAGAATTAAAAGTTAAAATCATATATCCCTCTCCCCAGACAAAATAAATGAATGCTGCCTCAGATGTTTCACTTGTATCTTTCTGTGCCGAACGTTCCCTAAACCACTGAATCTTATTTATTGGGGTGACATGTAGCTGACATGTTGTATTCCTCTTACAAATTACAATCACTGCTCTAAAACTGCAGAAAACTATAGCACCTGTGTGTGGCTTTGTTCTGCTGGAGTAGAATAATAAACAAATTATTAAGCCCTGATCTTTTTCTTAAAAGCACACTAAGATACTGTAATACAGTTTCTATCCTAGTCCCACAGCCTTTCCTCTCTTCTTCTTGAACAACAGGTAATCCCCAGTGCCTCCTGCTGCTCATAGTTACTGAACACATGACCTTGCAACAGATTGAGGAGAAAACGCAGTGTTAGCTTCAGTATATTAATTCAGCTTTGCAAAACGATGAGTCGGAGGACATCTTGCTGATATAACCTCTACATGTAGTGGGAAGTTGCTTTTTATTTTTATCTCTATTGTCTGTGATTGTTTTTTTGTTTTTTTAAATCACAAAAGCACAAAAGTTCATTAAATTTGATATTGTTTCTTTTTATTTCAAAATAATTCTCTGATATGTAGTTTGGGCTGCTGAGTAGCTCGGCCATGTTAAAAGTAAACTGACAACATTGATAGCGGAACCCAGATAGGTAATGCATATTCATACAATGGATCTACACATTAAATGTATTGTGTTAACATTCCTATGTATCACCTCCTGTGTCACAAAGATTAGATTACATTCAGAAAGCTGTAAATATGAAAGAATAGTTGTGATTAACGTTATGCCTTTTGTATACCATTATGGACTTATTATGTGGTCGTAAAAGTGTCAACAGAAAATGAGTTATTGAGCCTAAATATCTTACATTGAATGGAATGTTCCTTCCGGCGGTATCCTGTGGTTTGATGTACTGTACAAACGGCTTCTCCTGGGCCTGTCTGAACTCATACTCTAGGTTTTTCCAGTTACAACGCCAGTGAGGAAAAGGCACCCATCTCAAGTCAAAACAAGAAGGAAGTTTTCTATGATTATACAATACAATTAGTCTTGCCTTTCAGTCACAAAGTTATGTTGTTATGTTTTTTTGCCAATGTGTTTCCTTGTAATTTATTCACATCCAACTTGTTATATGCAGTTACAACATGAAGGAACAGCAGTCTTGCATCTGGATGGATTATTATATGACCCTCTTGTCTCTGAAAGCTTTGAGAGACCTTTGAGGAATGCAACTACTGCCTACTTGACATGATCACAAATTCAATTGAATCACATCAACCCCATTTGTTTTAATGTTATTCACAGCATGTGTTGACACAGTTTTCTCCACTTCAGTCTGACAGCAATGTTTTTGTGTATTTGTGACAGGGAGGGACTTAGTGTGCTGCTCTATTATCCATTATATTTGCCTTAATAACATTATCCTCCTTCTGCTATTTTATAATCATCTCTGGGGAAAAAGGTTGCACAAAGCAAATTTGTGAAGCAGTGGCACTGCGGTGCTATAATTGTCTTTTTAATTATTTTTTTTGGGTAAAAAAGACCACCTCTGTGGCTTTTCTAACCACAGTGGTGTTTTATTAGATACAAGAGAGACAGAATGATGCTCTTTTAGAAGAAACCATTCCCCCTTTGACAATAGTGGTAACTCCGTATGATTTAAGGAGAAAACAATCATTGCTGAAAAAGAATTAATGAAACCGTTGTTTCACTACATATCAGACATATGAGGGGGGAATTGTTTATCTTTACAATCTGATTTTAAGCTTTTCTCAAAGTGTTTACTATCCCAAAGCAATGGAAGAAAAACCAGGCTCTTCAGGTTTGTTACATCATCTGGTAATACATGTGGAAGAAGGCTTCTCACAGGCCCCAGTCCCAAACAGCTGTGATAATGATCCCTTTCAGTGAAATTACAGAACTATTCAGAGATAGTAGGTGGACACTGTCCGGCTTTCCCACCACAAAAGGCCTCTCCTTTCATTCCACTCTCCTCCATGTGTCTTGAGACGTAATAGCACCAGTGGGATGAGAGAGTGGCTGAGAACACCTGACAGGGAACGAGGGAGCCAAGTAATGCCACAAATGAAGCAGCTCTGCGAGAGGATGATCGAAGGTGATACAGTTACGTGATGGAAAGACATGCTAGAAGATAAGAAATGTACCATGCACACACCATACATTCCTATGCCTGACATGTGTGCATCTCTTAATCCGACCATGTGGTGAGGAATATTAGCACTGTACTAAAGGTTTAATGACTCCATGTGCCTTGTTACTTTGACTAATTGATTTACATCCTGTTTCTTTGGACAGCACAGATGACAGAAATATGGGAAGTGCTTTTCAATGTGTGTGTCTTGGTATGAGTGTGCACACATCAGGTATTTATACAAAAGGTCGGGCAAGTTTGGAAACGTCTGTGTTAAGTGTGGCATCTTCAAAACAAACAGCTCCTCTCAACATTCTTTGTCTCAGCAGGATTTGGAAAAACTTGTAGCATTTTTCTTCAGCAGACTCGACTACTGTTACGCTGTCTTCACAGGTGCAGCTGATTCAAAAGCTGCTGATCTGGTTCTCACTAAAACCTAGAAAGTAGACCACATTACTCCAGTTCTGAAGTCTTTACAGACTGGTCTGTTCAAGAATTTGTTTTTGTTTTTAAATATTACTGTTGGTTTATAAAGCATTGAATGTTTTAGGGCCAAAATACATATCTGACCTTCTGCTACATTATGAACCATCCACACCTCTCGGGTTTTTATGCTCCATATATCTGGAACAATCTTGCAGGAAACTACAGGCCCGCTGCAACTCTCACTTCTTTTAAATCAAGGCTGAAGATTGTTCTGTTTGCCGCTGCCAATTATTCATTTCGTACTCTGCTCTGTAACTTGTGTTCTTGTATTTTATACCCGACTTGTTTTTTTATTGTATTTGAATGTCCTATTATAATGTGCTTTGTTTTCACTTTTTCTTAATGCTTTTAATGTTTTGTCTAAAGCACTTTGAATTGCGTTGTTGAAATGTGCTATATAAATAAACTTGCCTTGCCTTAAGAATGAATAAGTCTTGAAGATGTGGCTGCCTCTCTGGTCCCAAAATACTGTATGTGTCTAAGGACAAAATCAGTCTGAGAGTGTCCTTCATGGTGCACTGGATGGGTAATTTCCCATAGCTCTAAGAAAACAACAGGATATGTCAGAGTTAGGAAATATAAACTCTAAACGGACTTGATTTGCGTCACTCCACTACTCATGTTGTGTATCAGTAAATACATCCTGAAACATGTTCTCCTGTATCAGCAGCGTGCAGAGCCAAAGCTTGCAAATGTTTGTATATTGTAGACCACACTCCATATGATGTGCATGCTGCCTTAGATGTGGACACACAGGCAACAAAAGGAATGCATCTTGAGTTTCAAGGTTATGAATTTGAAGGATTGTTTTATCAAGGTGGTTAAAACAATGGAATGAGTTTTTCATTTACAGTAACGTTCACAGACAGTGCCCTCAAGTGGCTAAATGTGACTATTACACCATGAATGTCAAGACGGTCACTGTCAATGCAGGAAACCTTAGTTGAAATGATCCTTATCCTACAGCTCAGTTTTAATTCAAGAGAATCTAAAGTTATTAAAATACAAAGTAGAGTTGTATTCAATTTGATGTTTCAACCTGAGAAATGCAAATGTGAGGTATTAGTCACATACCCTTTATTTTTCATGCGGCTAAAACAGCAATCATAGAGCCAGCAACTCAGTAGCATTAGATGGATAATCTCAGTCCTCCACAATTACAATGTTACTCATGTTAATTACTCAATTAATATGTTACTCAAGTTAAAGCACTGTGATGTTGGTGTGTTGGTGACTCCCAACATTTCTGTGCTTTCAATATCTTCAAGATCTTCATAAAAAAAAAAGGAAAACAGAGAGAAAGAATATCTTATGGCGAAATACAAAATACACGTGATTCCAATACACCTCAAAGCATGGTGTGAGTGGGCAAATAAGGGGAATGCCTGGCCTCCATGCCACCACTCTGTTCTTAAGGGTATAGCACAGTTCCACTAATAATACTGATCACTGGCCAGGCAGCCAAACATCTGCCCATTGTGGTGTCAGTCAGGGTGTGAGCTCCCTCTGCAGGGCTGGCGTATGTGGTGCTGCTGATGTTTCTGTAGCGCTGCCCTGGCTGTGTGAGGACGAGTGATCGCAGGTCTGTCCAGGAGTTTGGACATCTTTGGAGTTTGAAGATGCTTGCTGCCAGACTGTATACTGGATGAGTCCATCTCTGCACTGAAAGACAGAAAACTGATCTTTAGTACCGCCCAGCAATTAGGTTTAGGTCCACTGTTACACATTGTATTTAAATCAGCAGTTTAATTCAAATTTCAATTACATATTTTTCCCAAATGCATATCATTTTAAGAACAATTCAAACTACATAAGCGATACAGGAGCTTTAAATATCAAAAACAGAGTAAAATATATAGTTTTATATACTGAATAAATACACACGCATATAAAAGTAACCTTCGTAACCCTTTCTATGACGTCCATGTCTATGATATGTTATTAACATACTGTTAATGCGTTATAATTTGCTTCTATCACTGTATAATTATAGTTCTAAGCACTAAGCACTAAATATGTATAATGCTTTACAATAAAATTCATAACACAATATATTTATATTTACACAATAGCATTTTATAATAATTTAGAAGATGTTTTGCAAGGATCATAGTGTATTATAATTCCCATAGTTGTATATTCTAATTATAATGCATTATAATCACTGTTATAATGTATTATAAAGTGATTATAACTTATTTTCAGTGGTCATTGGAGGTATATATATATATATATATACAAATGTCAGTGACCAGCAATTATGAAATATTATGATACTTGACCTTAAAGGCTTTATAATGTGTTATAATTATTGTTGTGAAGCATTATGAATACATATGAGTGCTTAAAACTATGATAATGCAGTGCTATAAGCAGACTACAACACATTCTATCTTCATAATGCAATATAGACATGGGCATCATAAAAACCTTTAATAATGCCATACCATGAATCCATGAGCCCATTAGCCAGGGCACTTGTTAGAGGAGGGCGGGGTGTGTGTGCAGGCAGGGGCAACAGGCGCACATCTGTCCTGGTCAACTGCTGGACCCTCTGGAGTGTCAGGTCTGTGTCTCCTGTAGCTGAACCTGTCCCGGGGGAGCGCCCTACGCTGAAGTTAGGTAAATGTTCTGAGTTGGTCTGGCTGAGCAGAAGCCTACGTGCGCGAATCCCTGGTTGCTTACGATGACCAGTTGTTCGTGTAGCACTGAGAGGGGGAGAAGGAGACAGCGTGCTGTCTGGGGACAGGGACAGTCGAGCCACATCAGGGGATACGGTTTCTCTGTGATGCAGGTCTGAAAACAAAACATTGCAAAGGGCTTAGCAGCTGCCATTACTGTTTGTAATCTACTGATATATCATTTGTTATTTTCCTTTTTAACTTCTCTCAGTTTTCTCTTTATAAGTAACAGCAAGTTTGTTCTTCCGTGAGCATTCACCTGGGGAAAGAGACTGGAAAGAGGAATCTGGTAAGGCAATATCTCGGCTGTCACCGTGCTTCTCCGCTACATGTTCATCATCACCACTGTCATTCCTTACACCAAAGCCTTCTTCTTCTTCATCATCATCATAATCATCATCATCATCATCATACCCCTCTTCTTCATCACTATGCCGAATAGCCAGAACCTGTGGCAATCTTTCTGTCTCTATGGCCTGGAGACACCTGAAAAACAACGTAGAAAGATGTTTAGTTTCATCCCCCTAAGGTCAAGAGAGGAACAAACTAGAAGAATATCCCAGCAGTTCTGCATCATGCATTTAAAGGCCAAATCCTCGATAGGTATTCAGTACTCTTTTTAAACTAGACTATCTGGGTTGGAAATGTATCATATTTCAATTGTGATCCATGTAGCTGAGAGTACATGGTCTGTAGTCAGATATTAGGTTGTTTTTATATCATTTAGTGTTTTTCCAGCTTAAGGAAAAAGGCAGTAAGGTGTGTAAGGAGTTAGTACCTGCTGTGCTGCTCCCTCCAAGCTCTAAGCTCAGCAAACACATCAACGCGTTCTCTAACATCAGGCTCCTCAAGGTCGTACGTGTGTTCTGGTACATGGATGGGCAGGTCGCGGGGGGTGAAAGTAGACTTGGTGGGTGCCGTCTATGAGATCGAAGAGAGGGAGAATGAGCATGAGGGTAGTAGAGAGGAAGTTAAGAAACAGAACAGAATAGAGGCCTAAGAGCTGAGTACATTAATTATAGATAGAGTACCGGTCAGACAGAGAGGCAGAACAAACACAAGCGAGGCAGACAGAAGAGGAGGGAAGGTAAGAGGAAGGCAGAGAGTGACAGCAGTGGCGTTTATATGCCAGTATGACAGATAACATGGCGTTAGAAGTGAGAGCCCCATCTGTCAAAACGCTGCTGCACCCTTCACACATCTCCATCCCTCCGTGTCATCCCGCCACTGTGCCTGTCTGTCCACTCAGGTTTCTGTCCTCCTGCTAATAATTAACTCTTTCTGTTTATGACATGACAATAAAGAGATGAGCTGGTGGTGTCAGACAGGCATAATGGCCTGCCAAAGCCCATAAAGCCTGTTGTTCCTCTAAGTCCACACTAAATACCTGACAGCAGGCAAGAACATATAGACAGTTTAATTCATTTGGATTAATTTGAGATCTGATTAACACAGATCTCTGGGTCATTTTTTGTAGTTGTTTTTTTGAGGCACCACAGTGAAACACAGTTAAATCATAAATGTAAAATAATTTCCCCCTCATTCCACTCATGTCTTCAGGCCCGCTTCTCATACATCACGTTTCTATACATTTATTCACTCCTCCATCTTCTCTCTCCTCCTTTCTCTCTTTCTCTCACATTGATCCCCACTAAACCTTCATATCCCACTCTCTCACAGAGTACATTTCAATTAGGAATGGACAAGTAGAGAAGTCTTAGAAGAGACTGTGTTTAAAGTAACAAGATGTTGTTGATGGAATTGTGTTGTTTCTCCTCCCAACACACACCACTTACCCTCAACTTTTCTCGCCTTGCTCGAATAGCTTGGACTGGGTTTCCACAGAACAGGATCTTGCCAGCTCCTTCAAAAAGCAATAAGAAAAGGATTTTATTGAATCAAACTGTTTTCTGACACAAGAAATGTCCTCTCGGTGGCACTGTTGAGTAAAGATTGCAAAGTTTATCTGCACAGGGTGATGCTCACATTAATTTAAATGTATAGATTTTGAGAACAACAAGTGCCTAACCATGCGTCAGGATGCTTGTTTCTGCTTCCACTGTAGCTAGATCTGAGTCTGCAGAGCCAGGTCTGGATCCAGGAGGGGAGAGAACTCCAGGCCTGGTCGCTGACATGGGTCTGGAGCTAGTGTGGGGTCTGGAGCCTGCTGACGAGAGGGGCCAGACGCAGGAGAGACTGGAGGCAGGGCGCCTGGCTGAGCCTGGTCTGCTGTAAGGACATGCACTGTCTACTGTTTCCTCTACAAAGACAAAAGAGAGTGGCCCGTTAAATACATTGCTGTAATCAACTGGAGCACATCACTCCAAACAACATATACAGACACACACCGTCTTCAGTAGCTGCCCGAGAGGAGTTGCGGTCTCTGATAGAGTTTCGGAGAATGGCCCAGTCCTCTCCCATGGTGCTGTTGCAGCTCAGCCCGTCCTCCTCCACTCTTAAATCATCTAGGTAACGCAGCTGAGGGACCAACTCCCTTACTGCAGCCCGATAACTATAGTCTGCCGTCTGTGTAGAAGGGGGGAAGCATAGGAAAGAGAGAGACAGAGTGTAGAGGACAGACAGGCAAGGGAGTATTACAAGATGAATAGGATGTGGTGTGATATTAGTTAGAAACTGTGACTTAAATGTGTGCACAGCAGTGTAAACTATGTTACACCTTAGTACTCATTCTCAACATAAGCAAGTGAAATCTGTTTCAGATAGTTCAGACATGACTGATATATTGAATGACATGCACTTTGTGAGGAAATGTATAGACATTGATGTATTGTGGACTTGTGACAATAGACTGCAGTCTATATCTTTGACAGATTCATGGGTCTCATGCATAAACTGT
Organism: Cottoperca gobio; assembly: GCF_900634415.1. Lineage (NCBI taxonomy): Eukaryota > Metazoa > Chordata > Actinopteri > Perciformes > Bovichtidae > Cottoperca > Cottoperca gobio. The sequence continues at coordinate 11,009,333 of NC_041360.1, read as the reverse complement.
GAACTGTCAAACGTAATGTATAACACCTCTTACAGTTCACACAGTAAATTACATACGTTTTGAAACGGGTACGATATGAACTCATAATCGTAATTTCATTCTGATTGAGAAGTAAGATGCTGTACATACTGTGTTGCTTCACACTAAATGAGCTGATCCACTGTGTTATGCAAATATACTTATTTCAGTTTAATGACATGTAGCCTTATGAAACAGTGTTTTTGGGACTGAATTCCACAAGAAAAGCATCACAGACTCAGTTTATGTGCTAGTGAAAATTATATAAAAATGTAATTTAATACACACAGACAACACAGATTTGTGCTTGACATAGAGACTTAATAATAATGTTTGATACTCCAGTTGGCTCAAAAAATAGAAAATAAACTGTTAATCTAAATGACTTTCCATTATAGCTACAGTAAACTGTACTTATCTATACAAAGGAATGCATACATTACATATTAGAGGCTATATTATGTCCTGGAGATGATAAAGAACAAGGATAAGTTGTAATGGAGATGTCAGGTGAGGTCATTATTTCAACGGACATAAAAACTAGAAAGTATTGATTTATACAGTCAACCAAATCAGTGATTAGCAGTCCAAACAACGGTTCTAAATGTGTACATTAATATATTGCATATAAGCTAACCATCTTTTTGCACTCGTTTGGACCATTATGACATTTTACTGTAATGCATCTGTGGAACTAAACTTCTTTGAGAGAGAGAAGAAAGACAGAGAGAGAGTCCAGTAAATTGCTGAGCTACTGAGCCATCAAATTAGAGCTTGGCACCCCTGCCCTTCATCAAACCACACAGATGCAGTGAATGAAAAAGAGAGTGAAGGGCTGGCACGGAGGAAACGAAAGAGAAAAGAGGAGGAGAATGAGGGCTGGGAGAGAGGAAGTGAGCGGATGTGTGTGTGTGTTTGTGTGTGTTTGATGGAAAGAGAGAGAGAAAGCAAGAGGAGTGATAGTTTGGCAAGAGAGCAAACCCAAGAACCCCTCAGTCACTACAAAGCGCAGGCCTAATGCATATTCAGCTCAGCATCTCCCCTCATTGCCCTAGTTTCCTAATTAATGCTCTGCTGGTGGGTGTAAATAAATACATTCACAGTGGCCCAAAAAACTCTCAGCACACTGTGTCTCGAATCAGCAGAAAGTGAAAATGCAGCTTCTACCCTGTATATCCAGCTACACTCAATATCTCTGAATAAGTCCATGGTGATCTGCTCTGTTTTCAAAAGAGATTGAATAGCTTTGTACTGTAGTAATACAGAATTCTCTCTGTGTCATTATGACTTATGTTTGATTATTTTGATGCCTCATGCTCTCCCAGTGTCATACCTGGTGCGTTGAAGACCCAGATACCGAGCGGTGACATCACACGGATACTTTCATGTCTCAGCTCATGCTAATTACATTTAGGTCATTATCTGATGAAGCCATGAGGGCTGACAGCCTGCTGGCACAGGAGAGACAACTAACTGAATGATACCTACATCAGAACCGCAAGTTGCATTTGCAAGTTGGCTGAATGCAACACTTTCTTTTTGAGGAACTCTAGCGAGCTCCTTGTTCAAGCTTTTAGTCAGCTTCTACTTTCACCAGATTGCTTCTACTCTGACCTTAGCTCCACTTGGTACTGGCTGGAATTTAAAGGGCCCATATCATTAAAACTCACTTTTTCAGTGCTTCTGCACATACATTTGGGTATCTGGAGTGCTTACCAACCCACAAACTTTCAAATAAGACAATTCAGACAGTTTTGTGTCGGCTGCCTCGGTCAGAAACCCTGTAAATTAACAAGCCATTCAGTTTTGGCTCCCCTTCCTATGTCATATGCAGGCTCAATAGAATATACCGTCCCACATGAGTTTCTCCACAAAAGGCTTGAAAACTACCTTTGCCATTTTTCTCCCAAGCCAAAGAGAGCAAACTGGGCTTTTTCGGGTGCAGGGCTTAAAGAGACAGTCGCTAAAACGTTTCAAACTGAAGGGGAATACTGGTATATTTAGACGGACAGTGTGAGAAAAGTCCTGTCTTTTTTAAACTCTAAAGTATGTAAACATGTTCTAGTAGAAACCCAAAATACTACGATGAACCTGAAAATGAACATGATAAGTCCCCTATAAATGTATTCTGTTGTTATATGTTAATCTAGATAAGAACATCAGCTACATGTCTATGAGACACATGCACAGAAGACATGTTAACACACACAGCTCCGTCAAACCTTGCATTATCATCAATGCATCATCATGCTTGGATGGTGACACTATTGAAAATAACTGTTGGTCTTAAGTACAGTTCAGGCAGATCCATGACTTTTGCAGCTAATTTTGGCTCTCCCTGATGTCTCCAATTCCACTTTGGAACAATGCTAATATCTGTGTCTGCTAAATCACACAGGACAAACAAGGAATCTAACAAGGTCAGGGACATACTGTAGGTCTGGTGAAGGAAATGTGGGGTTACACCTGATTTATGTTCAAGTGCCATCTCTTTTAACAGGTGCCGACAAATATAATGATATTTTTGTTTTGTAGTTTAATAAAATTTGCAAAACATTACATTACCTGGCAGGCAGCGGGGTTTGGGTGCACACACACAGGGTTTCCTTCCAGGGTGAGCGTCCGCAGTTTGTCACACAACCCTAGATACTGAATCTGGACTAGGTCATCCACATCATTCCCTTCCAGATCTAACAGCTGCAGGTTTTCCAGCATGCCAACCTGACTCAGGTCTGACACATTGTTATAGGCCATGTACAACTCCTGAAACAGAGAGAGGATGTACATACAGTGTAGTAGAGAGGTAGAGAGGAAGAAAAAGGTTTGATTAAATAAAAAACTAGCAGACAGAAAATGGCTTACGGGCACAATGAGTAGGATTTTCCAAAAAAACAATGTATAGACTAATAATCCCTCTCAATTATCACTAGAACTGTGTGGCAGTGTATCTGCAGAGACCCTGCCTGATGTTAAGCAATGGCGGACATAGCGACGAAGAAACGCAAATACAGTAAGGCGAAACGTCAAGCGAGCAAAGCTAGTTTCTGTTATGATCTTGGTTTCTGTTTCCTGTTTTATTTTGAAATGTTGCCTTCCACTTGTGTCATGTCTTGTATTACTTCCTGCCCTTGTGTTTTTGCCTTCTCCCCAGGTGTCTCCTTCCCTTCATTAGTTTCCTCCTGTGTATTTGCCTTTCTCTCCCAGCTGTGTCTCGTTCCCTCGTTTAGTGTTTGTGTGTATATATCTCTGTCTGTCCCAGTGTTCCTTGTCAGTTCGTCATCCATGTGTCATCCTTGTTTGTTGATGGTTCCTCGTGCCTCCTTGTGCTCTCCGTGTCATCCTGTTTACATTTTGTATTTTTGTTATTTTGTAAGCTTTTTGAATAAAGCCCTCTTTTTGTTAACTTCCTTCTCTGCCGTTTGCATTTGGGTCCTCACATTTTCCTCACGTGACAGTACAAACTGACCACGGAAATGGACCCAGCAGACTGTAAAGATTTCTATAATTACATCCTGTTAATTTGTCTGTTTGGGTAATGGGAAAGAGCCACCTGTAAGAGGGACCAACATGTACTACTTCGAGAGGCCCACGGGAAGGTGGCTGGCAAGCCATGGTTGATGAGACTTCTGCCTGAGAATATCAGGGATTTTGTCAATCTCTGCAACCAGTCTGCCTTCATGTCAGCTCGCCTACCCGCCGTTCCTTCTATTCCAGCCCCTGACCCATTCCTGTAAACTTGCATGGCCCTGGGAGGTCCGCGCAGTGTCCAGAGGACTTCCAGGTAATCTGACCATTCAAGCTGCCCTGCTATGAGCTCCCAGCCTCCAGGTCCCGCTGCCGGGCCGCGGCAGCCTCCAGTTCCCGCTGCCGGGCCGCGGCAGACTCCCGCTGTCGGACCTCCGCAGACCCCTGTCCCTGCTGCCGGACCTCTGCAGACATCGGCTCCAGCTGCTGCCGGACCGCTGTATACCCCAGCTGTTCCCCAGCTGCCCCTTGAGGCCCCAGCTATTCCCCAGCTGCCTCTCGAGGCCCCAGCTGTTCCCCAGCTGCCCCTCGAGACTCAGCCCCTGTGCTCCCTCTGTCCCTCGAGACCCCAGCCCCTGTGCTCCCTATATCCCTCGGGACACCAGCCCCTGTGCTCCCTCTGTCCCTCGGGACCCCAGCCCCTGTGATCCCTTCGCCTCCCCTGACTCCGGTGTTCCCCACTCCTCTCGAGGTCCCTTCGCTTCCCTCTCCTCTCAAGGTCCCTTCGCTCCCCTCTCCTCTCGAAGTCCCTTCCCCAGTGCTTCCCCCAACCCGGCCTCCTTAGCGGCTCCGTCCGCCTCCAGCCCGGCCTCTCCGCCCGCTTTCAGCCGGACCTCTCCGCCGGCTTCCTGAGCGGCTCCACCCGCATCCAGCCCGACCTCTCTACCGGCCTCCTGAACGGCTCAAGCCGCATCCAGCCCAATCTCTCAGCCCGCCTCCAGAATGGCTCCAGCCGCATCCAGCCCAGTCTCTCCACCCGCCTCCAGCACGGCCTCCAGAGTGGTCCCAGCCACCTCGCCGTCCTCCAGAGCGGCCTCCTGCCCCGCCTCCTGCGGGCCTTAGACCCTCCTCCGGTGCCCCTCCACCCACCCTGTTGGATTTTTGTGACGTCTGGGATCCGTCCCTTGAGGGGGGGATGATTATGTTGTGATCTTGGTTTCTGTTTCCTGTTTTATTTTTGAAATATTGCCTTCCACTTGTGTCATGTCTTGTATTACTTCCTGCCCTTGTGTTTTTGCCTTCCCCCCAGGTGTCTCGTTCCCTTCATTAGTTAGCTCCTGTGTATTTGCTGTTTGCATTTCCATCCATCCATCCATCGTCTACCGCTTATCCTGGGTCGAGTTGCGGGGGCAGCAGCTCCAGTAAGGAACCCCAATCTTCCCTTCTCCGGGCCACATCCTCCAGCTCCGACTGGGGGATCCCGAGGTGTTCCCAGGCCAGTGAGGAGATATAATCTCTCCACTGAGTCCTGGGTCTTCCCTGGGGTCTCCTCCCAGCTGGACGTGCCTGGAACACTTCCCTAGGGAGGCGCCCAGGTGGCATCCTTACTAGATGCCCGAACCACCTCAACTGGAGTCTCTCACGGATGGCTGAGCTTCTCACCCTATCTCTAAGGGAGACGCCAGCCACCCGTCTGAGAAAAACCCATTTTGGCCGCTTGTACCGGTGATCTCGTTCTTTCGGTCATGACCCAGCCTTCATGACCATAGGTGAGGGTAGGAACGAAGATCGACCGGTAGATTGAGAGCTTTGCCTTCTGGCTCAGCTCTCTTTTTGTCACAACGGTGTGGTAAAGCGACTGCAGTACTGCCCCCGCTGCTCCAAATCGTCCCCTAACTCGCGAACAAGACCCCAAGGTACTTGAACTCCTTCACTTGGGGTAAGGGCTCATTCCCTACACGGAGTAGGCAATCCACCGGTTTCCTGCTGAGAGCCATGGCCTCAGATTTTGAGGTGCTGATCCTCATCCCAACCGCTTCACACTCGGCTGCGAACCGATCCAGTGCACTGTTGAAGGTCACAGACCGATGATGCCATAAGGACCACATCATCTGCAAAGAGCAGCGATGAGATCCTCAGTCCACCGAACTGCAACCCCTCTCCTCCACGACTACGCCTCGATATCCTGTCCATGAAAATCCCGAACAGGATTGGTGATAAAGCGCAGCCCTGGCGGAGGCCAACATTCACTGGGAACGAGTCCGACTTACTGCCGAGTATCCAGACACAACTCTCGCTTTGAGGCGTACAGGGATTGGATGGCCCTCAGAAGTGACCCCCTCACCCCATACTCCCGCAGCACCTCCCACAGTATCACCCGGGGGACCCGGTCATACACTTTCTCCAGATCCACAAAACACACGTACTTCCAGGCCCCCTCCAGGATCCTTGCGAGAGTGAAGGGTTGGTCCGTTGTTCCACGACCAGGACGGAATCCGCATGGTTCCTCTTCAATCAGAGGTTCGACTACCGGCCGAACCCTCCTTTCCAGTACCTTGGAGTAGACTTTACCAGGGAGGCTGAGAAGTGTGATACCCCTGTAGTTGGCACACACTCTCTGGTCCCCCTTTTTAAATAGGGGAACCACCACCCCGGTCTGCCAACACCTAGGCACTGTCCCAGACTTCCATGCAATGTTGACGAGGCGTGTCAACCAAGACAGCCCCTCAACACCCAAAGCCTTCAACATTTCTGGTCGGATCTCATCAACCCCTGAGGCTTTGTCACTACCATAGAGGGCGTGTTAGTCGGATTCAGGAGTTCCTCAAAGTGCTCCTTCCACCGCCTTTTAACCTTCTCAGTCAAAGTCAGCAGGGTCCCACCCTTGCTGTACACAGCTTGGATGGTTCCCCGCTTCCCCCTCCTGAGGTGCTGGATGGTTTTCCAGAAGCACCTTGGTGCCGACCGAAAATCCTTCTCCATGGCTTCTCCGAACTTCTCCCACACCCGCAGCTTTGCCTCTGACATGGCAGAGGCTGCCGCCCTTCTAGTCCTTCGGTACCCTGCAACTGTTTCCGGAGCACCGGGGTCCACCACGGTGTTCAAGGGTTACCGCCCCTTGAGGCACCTAAGACCTTGAGACCACAGCTCATCACCGCAGCTTCAGCAATAGAGGTTTTGAACATCGCCCACTCAGGTTCAATACCTCCAACCTCCACAGGGATGTCTGAAAAGCTCCGCCGGAGGTGTGAGTTGAAGATCTCCAGAACAGGGGCTTCCTCCAGATGTTCCCAGTTCACCCGCACTACCCGTTTGGGCTTACCAGGTCTGTCCAGAGTCTTCCCCCACCCCTTGATCCAACTCACCACCAGATGATGATCAGTTGACAGCTCCGCCCCTCTCTTCACCCGAGTGTCCAAAACATGCGGCCTCAGATCAGATGATACGATTACAAAATCGATCATTGACCTTTGGCCTAGGGTGCTCTGGTACCACGTACACTTATGAGCATCCTTATGTTCGAACATGGTGTTTGTTATGGCCATTCCATGACTAAAACAGAAGTCCAACAACAAACGACCATTCGGGTTTAGATCAGGGAGGCCGTTCCTCCCAATCACGCCTCTCCAGGTGTCTCCATTGTTTCCCACGTGTGCGTTGAAGTCTCCCAGCAAGACTACGGAGTCCCCTACTGGAGCCCACTGCAGGGCTCTATTCAGGGTCTCCAAGAAGGGTGAATACTCCGAACTGCGGTTTGGGGCATAGGCACAAACAACAGTCAGAGTTTTCCCCCCCATAACCCGAAGGCGTAGGGAGGCGACCCTCTCGTCCACCGGGGTGAACTCCAACGTAGCGGCGCTCAGCCGGGGACTTGTGAGTATCCCCACACCCGCTCGACGCCTTGGGCAACTCCGGAGAAGAATAGAGCGTTTGCATTTGGGTCCTCACATTTTCCTCACGTGACAGTTTCATAATAAGAGTGATTTTGAGGTTGCCTTTACCTACAGGAAAGCAACTGTAACCCTTGTTGAGACGTGAAAAAGTGGCCAACTTTATAAACCGTAATGGACAAATCCTACTCGTGTGCATTAAAACAGACAGAGCCAATGATACAGGAATACTGTGGATACAAAAGGGGAGCATGTTAGACACACAGGGAAAGACATATATGGTATCTTCTTACCTTACAGAGACTGGGATCTTAATATTACAAGATCTCAGATTGCAAATGTAGCAATATTTGCTACATATATGGAAATGACCTGCAGTACTGTTAATCACAAGTGTAACATGACAAATGGAAATTATGTTAAATTTAAGAAAAACCTTTAGAGAAATGTGTCCAATAATGCCTTTATTTTTTCTTATGCTCAATATACACATTCTAAACTTAGGAACTGAGAAAACAGACATTTTTACCCCGCCACCAAGCCTTTTGTAACCTACAAAATCTACCTTGAGGGAGGACAAAGTCGGAAGGCCATCTAGGTCTTGTAGAGAGCAACGAGACATCCACAGCACCTGCAGGTGGGAGAGGGTGGTTCCCAGGTCTCTAAGGAGACAAAATAGCACAAACTTGATTTAGAGGAAGGGAAGGGTGTTACACAACACAGTGAGTCATGGGAAAGACTATCCAGTCGCTTGGCTACTGAAGCTAGAAGTTATTTTCTCTTCCCCGATATACAGGCCTCTCCTCTGCCTTCACTTGCCTCTTCAACACACCCCTGCTCTGACCCTTCCAGCAGAGTCTCATTCCGTGTATCTCCAAACCTGCAACACCCTCTCCACTACAGCTCCCAGAGCCCAGAGCAGGAAATGCTATCAGAGGCAGCGCACGTCCGGCTGGCTCTGCTCCGCTACTCTCAGGGTGGAGCAGACAGCTCCCTATCTTTCTGTTTGTACTCTCTTATCCCTCAGCGGTCTCTCTGGTAACAATTCTCCACCTGCCCTGTTACAATTTACAATGTGTGTCATCCTGGAGGTTTATTGCTTTTCTTCTATCCAATTTTGATGACACAGCTGTGGCTGCTATCAAACTGGTAGGACAATCCAAGAGAGACTGTGCATATTTCATGTCTTTTTTTGTCCAAGTCGACAAATCTGAAAGCTGATATGCCAGAAAAAACCCCTCTGTTTCTTATTTTGAGACGTGAACCTGTGAGTGAACCTGTTCTCCATGTGCATCTATCTCTAAGACTGTATTGAACACCACATCTGTTGGTGTTTGCTTTGCAAGCAGCAACATGCATCTTCCATACAGAAACATTATATAACAAGTCCCTGTTGGAAAACCTTGGCAGACGCACAGCAGAGCCCTACACCTGCACTGCAACCACACTACATACACCACACATTTTTCCCCCATCAGGTACACATCCCTTTGACTTCTAACCTGCTATTCTGCTTCAAAGCACTGTCTTTGTATGGCTTCCAAGGCCTCTTGCTAAAGAGTGTCTTCTAGCAAACATGTGATCAGTGTGAAGCATGATAGTCATCCCCATGTGTCTATCACTGCTCTAGGACAAATTACAGTTCTCTTTATAGAAAGACATGGACTTACTTGCTTTGTTTCTAAACACAAGCTAAAAATGAAATGGGTACATACAGTGACAATAATCCATCAACAGTAGCACATAATCAGTCTTGTTTACAGGGAGAGTTCACCCCAAAATCTAAAATATTTTTCCCCCTCTTACCTGTAGTCTGTTGCCAAGTGTTGGAGATGTCAGTCATAGAATGTTTTTTTTTTTTTTTTTTTTAATCAGCAGCAATGTCTCTTTCCAGAAATCATGACCGGTAATAAGCCACAGACCTTGTTGTGAACAGTTTCATGTTGGAACTATTTTCTTTCTACTGAACTACACCTTCCAACTGTATCACCGCGCAGAAGGAAGCATGGATTTACTCATGGACAAAAGGCTTGTGATCGTATAATGGTTGCTCACTTGAACTAACGTTACAGCTCAGCCAAGGAGGACGCCATCAATGTTTATCTCTCGCTATCGCGAGCACAATCCTCTCGTCCTTCTGCACAGTGATACGGTTGGTGGGTGTAGTTTGGTAGAAATAATAGTTCACACATGAAACTGCTCGCAACATGGACTGTGGATTATCTTGAGTAACTGGTGCCATGATTTCTGGAAAGAGACATTGCTGTTGAGTTTTTCAAATGTATGTTTTTGGGTGCTTTGAGCACCACAAGCCGAGTGCCATCTATTATATATCGATTATATTCAAGAGAAGGCAGACATCTCTACGGCCGATAGATCCCACACTCAGCAACTCACGCCAAAGCCGTCTAGATTGATAACTTAAATGTCCCTTTAACACCGTATTTCATTTTTATTTTCAGGATTAGCAGCTTTTTGAGCATCGGAGTGTTCAATGGGGTAATACGAGTGCGATTTTGCATGTACTTCTAGAAACTGGTTGCATTTCAAGAATACAAAGCAGGAAGCAAACAAGAAGACAGTGTTTGTGTTATGTAACTTTACGCTTACCTTACTGACATAATCGTGCTGTTGTTCATTTTGAGCTGCACCAGCTTGGGAAAGTAGGCCCCTGCAAGATGATCAGATAAACAAAGCCATTTCTCTCACTATTCATGTAACAGCAGGGTGATTATTAATTGGGTTTCAAACTAGCTTCCTGATTCAATTCCAAATGTACCTCATCAGGCATTTGACAATTAGATAAAAGGAAAAGCACCTAGAGTAGCAGGTTAGGCATGACTCACACATGCACAGACACTGCTCTGTCATGCCTGCACTCGTTCTGCAATCTAGAATTTTCTGAGGACAAAGGTAAGCATAATGAAGAAGTTCCTCCACCTTTATCAGCTCAGTCATCCTGCACTGAGGTTGGCACACCTGAGGGGAAATCAAGTACGGATATGTTCCGTGCGTCATAGCAATGTTTTTATTCGTCTCTTATCTAGTTCTGGTTTGTGATTGTCTATGTGGTCTTTAAAAGCACATATTATAGATCATCATTATACACAGTGTAAAATTTGTTGTGTGTCTTTCCGTTTTTTCCAATCTGAATTTAAATGTAATAGATGTTACTGAGTGTGTGGCCATGTTCACATAAGATAAAATAGATATTAACAATAAAACCAAAACAAACTAATGAGTACACACATGTACATAAACATGGTTTGAAATATTGATTTATATTTACAAAAGCCTTGATGTACGGTATATCTCACCAAAGTTACCCAGTGTGTTTTCTTGTGTGTCCATGCAGATCTCCAGCGAGCTCACGTGAGAGAGGTCCCAAGTTCCACACAACGATTTCTGTGAGCGACGGAAATTAACAGCATGTACTGAACATGATTTTGTCTTTACTCTACATAGTTCATTCAATATTTACCTTAGTCATACACCTATGACTTGGATGTGACAAATTATGTGAAGCCTGTAAAATAATTCAATAATAATATTCAATAATATTACAGGGAGAATGCATACAGTCAATAAATCTTATCTCCATATGGCAATTGTATCCCTCAGCCCCAGTCTCTACAGACATATTGAAATTCAGCTTCATATGCCACTACTACTGTTGTATAGTACACAAAAATGAAAATAACAGACTAGCCTATTACGCACATAGACTGACTACATGTATCAAAAAGACAATGGAGAACTTGGTGTTTTAGTGGGATGAATACTGACTGTATCCTTAGCCACTTCTGCACATTTACCAGCTTCTCTGGAGAGAGGTAAAGCTCCACTGCTGTTTCAGAGTCCTCACACGATTTTGTGGCAGGAATTGGGTTGATGTGACCTGATCCACTCAGCTCAGTCACTAGGACTCGAGCTGTGCCAGGCCGGACCTGCTTGGGCACAGACCCATGACAGCAACTCATCTCTCACGGCAACCTGAAATGAACAATATCGATCTATATATTAAATGTACCTTATTTCAGTCACATAGATCCATATCAGTATTTTAAAAAAAACACACAGAAAAATACAATATGAGGATAACAACACAGAGATATAATCTTTGCAGTTCACAGTGGTTAAAAGACATTTGTTCCAATGTTTCCAAAAACAGGAGAAGCAGGCCTGCTTTGTGTGAATCGACACATACATTTGTACATAAATTCCTCAAAACAGCATACAAGGTAAGAAAACTATAGTCACAAACATGACTTGCACTTGTCCATCATGTGAGCTTAAGCAAGATTCTGAATGCATCAGTGAATGCCACCTGAAGCTTTTTCATTGTTGCTTTACTATATATATATATATATAGGATCTAAAGAAGGCTGTTTTAACGAAATATAAGTGGCAGCATTGTGGCTTGTGCATACAGCTTGCATCACTGGCGCTGCACATCATCATCATCGTCGTCATAGATCATTCCTGATGATGTGACCCAAATATCTTACTTTGTTCACCACATTTAGCGCTTGGTCTGCCATAAACAATGAAGGTTTTTTTTCCTTCTGACCCTCCTTGGTTTTTGCAATCACGATAACACTTTTACTAGAGTTAAATTTAATGTCATATATCGTAACATATCTAGTTTAGCGTTATCTAACGAGCGTTAAATTAGCTAACAATCTAGCTTGACTGCTATGGTTAAATGTTGACAAAATGCGGGAGGCAAATTAATTAATATTACACTTTAAGCTAATTCCAACGATAGTAATTCCAACAGAATATTATAAGGTATTTTTTATATAGAATATATATTTACCTGTTGCAGGAAACTACAGACTAAAAAGATCTATACATTTTACAGACTGAGAGCAATTTGCTTACAAGCAAAAGTTTGCTTGACAACCACATACGACTTCCTGGATACGGCACTGAGAGACCCGTGGCTCCCTGGGATATGTAGTGAACGTGTAACAGTTGTGGAACTGGAATAGTTATCATATATTGCTACTATTATCAAAGAATAATGTGTAAACCTCTGTTTCTACTACCATAGCCTTAACCCACCTACAATGGTCTGGTGCTGCCTTCAAATGCTCGTTGTAAACTCTGCCTTTGGAAATGTAAGATTTCAAATCTAAAAATGTATCTGTGACAATAGTTTTCCTGATGGCTGTTTATCTAAATTAAACACCATGTTGCACAGGGCTACTTTTTGATGCAGTGTCAGAATAGTGTAGGCATAACTACTATTTTTCTTTTAATGAAGCCTACTATGCTGAGGAGAATATGGTTAATAATCTATGAGGAATACTAAGTAACAACTGCTTCCAACCCCTAACTATCATGGAGGACACTCGGGCTGTATATCTGTTATAAGTTACATATAACTAATGTTGGGTTTTCTACACTGATTCAGATTTATTTTGTAGACTTAATATCTTAAAATTCAACAGTTTTTTTAAGGGCACAAATAAAATAAATGACAAGAGATTTAATATTATCCACTTGAAGTACATGATCTCAAATAAGAGTTAGGCCATAATTAGATAACATTTTCGGGAAATATGAATACAATTTCAAGTTATATTTTGTCCTTGTTTTTTAAATGCTCAGCATTTTAATTTTTTTATAGAAGTCTGTTGGTGGTTAGTTTTCTCTGGTGGGTGGGGTTGTGGGGGAATTTGGACTCATGGCCTTAGTATTTTTAAAAATCCTGGCTACTGCTGGTTCTATAGTCAAAAATTAAAACAAGCCTTTATCACTACATTGAAACGTTTGTCTGTCACGTCTAAGAGGCACTTTATAAACTTGGGTTAGGTAGTAAATACTGGGAGTCAGCTGGTCTTCACCACAGAGTGCCCATGTTTCCGAGAGTACATGAATGCAGCAGTAACATGCATGGTAACCGGGGCGGTTCTATGTTTGATAGAGCTGGGCGTGGGCTCGACACTCCTCATCCCCTCTGCTCTCTGTGGAAGCACATTGTTCAACGCGGGCTCATTTTACCCAGAACCAATGAATGCCTTGGTGCATTTTAGCTACTGAAAATTAAACACGTTATCGGATAGAATAAGGTGCAGATATCTGAAGACGACGGGAAACGGACCAAGAACATTTTGTTTTCTCCTCATTACAGCGGAGAGGCAAAGGCGTTGAAAGATTTTTTCTTCTCCGGTAGACGAAACGTCGCTCTTGTCGCTAATTAGACCTCTGCTTGTTGTAAGTATGCAGTGCACATTCCTGTGTCCGAAATATGTCGACAGTGACTGTTTTTTTTCTAGCAGTAACGCACCGCTTTAAAATACTTTTAGTGTTTAGGGCACCGCTGGATATTGCGGTCCTCAGTTAAAACACGTTAGCTAGCTATCATAACATTTTAATTCACGCCCGGCGAGCTTTATCGGTCGAGCTCTACAACTCATGCTTGCTTTTTTAGTCTTGGCTAAATGTATGGGGAATTACATGGGTTATGAATGTTGCATACACCTCCTTTTTAAAAAACAAACCATTATTTATTTTGATAAACAAATGAAAGGTCTCCCTTGAGTTCGGGTGTTGTAACTTGGTTATGGAGGCATAACATTACACCGCCGTGGATTTCCCTATCATTTCACTTTAGAAAAGAAACCAAAGGCATTCAAATGAACACAGCAATAGTGGGGATTTTACTTTCTGTGGCCTTTTGTTTTTATCCAATGTAAAGACAATGTTGAATACGAGGTTGCTGCTGCCGATAGTGGCCACACAGACAAGTAACGTCAGGGTGACGCCCCGTCACACTGAGTAAAAACTGAATGTATCACTGCGGAAGTTAGATTCCATTACAAGGCATTTCGAAAGCTGACTTTAAATTATTTCTACTCTGGAAGCTGTCTGTCAAAACTGTTTAGTAACTTTAAAAGGGAAAAATTGTTGATACGGCATTAATGTTTAATTGGCCAACACTCAAATCATGGCCATATGGACTAGAGGAGAAACATTTTACCCATCCTGAGCTGACGTACATCTTTGACAGAATGTATTGTATTCCTCATACACAGTAGTAGAAAGATTTAAATTACTGCCATCTTAAAAAAAACTAATCAGAAAGGTGTTTCACTTTAGTGTCTATTGTTGGCTTATTGGCATGTGATTGTAACTGACTGATGTTCACATCTCATTGTTTTATCCACCATAACATCACTGCATCATATATGAGCAACATGTAACAGCCGTATTGTTTTTCCATGATCATATTGGCTGGAGAACATTGGACTACATGGGTTCCAGAGGTCCCTGTTAGTCTGTGAATTTGACATCAGCAGCAGCTACTTTCAGGGTGAAGGCAAGAATTTAGGCAGCTGGAAAACAGCTGGAGATAGTCCAGCCAGTGATAGAGGTGTGATGTTAATCTCTTGTCCCTTTTCTCTGAACAGCTGGAGCCTGGGTGGTGCCCCAGCTGCTTGCCAAAATAAGTGTGACTGTTCTCGATACCAACTATTTACAAATGACACCTTTTCATATTTTGAGATAAATGATAAATGTGTCAGTTTGAGACTTAAAGATGGTTCAGAAGATTCTCTTGTGTCTACTTTTGTATGCATAGCCTATTTTAGGGGTGTTTTTTATGTTAAGCGCTGGCAAACTCCTGACATGATATTGTTATTGTTCCTAAGTCTTTAGATTAGGGAGGTTGGTTTTCTTTGGAAGACTGACTAAGCATTTTTTTGGGGATCTTCTACAGGTTGACTGGCAGCTTAGTTTGTTTGACCTCACTACACGCTGCTTTTGGTCCAAAGTGTTTTCACATGCACTCTCAAACTAAAACAACTACACAAGATTCACTTATTCCTCTGATTGCAAAAAAAAGGGTTTCAGGGTGTTTGGTGTCTGATGATAAGCCCCATGGCTCCTCTAACTGGCAGGCCTTTGTGTGGAGGTCAGCTGGCCTTTTCATCTCTGCTGCTGCCTCCACCATCTCACCCTACCCGACAAGCTGAAAGGATGACCCAGTGGGGAAAAGGTCACTTGTACTCCAGTGCCTTTAAGAGTGGCTTGTTTAAGCATACACACAGATGCACGCAGAAACTCCTTATATAAATGTTTGTATGGGAGAAAATGTGGAGAGGAGGAATTGTTTATTAAAGGATTTTCTCTTAAGATTCTCTTTGAGCAAAATTATAGTTTCATTCATGTTTTGTTATTTTTCTCAGGCTTCCTACCCTTGAGGAGAACTTAAATGAGTAGTGCTGTTTTTAAAGGGTCACAGTCTAAGAACTAGATTTATCTCTGAGTTTATAGACTTTAAAAGAATTGCTCAAAGTTCTCCTCACTTACTTGTGTTTCATTAGCCTCAGAGAGCAGAATAGTGATTCCTCAGCTGCCGGTCAACACTTATGTTTGGATGCCGTTTAGGAGGATGATGTCATTGGAGAGCAGTGGGAGGGTGCGGTGGGCTATTGAGGCTCTAGGATGGGTCTTGGAGTCTCAGTATTCGACCGTGATACCTCCCTAGAGAGGGTCTCCTTACCATCATCGCTCCATTAAAAATCTATTATCTCTGCAGTGGGCTTGTGGCTCTGCCAGTATGGATTCTTTAACCAATTAAGAACTTTAATGGAGAGCAGAATGCATGTTGAGGAAGATGGCCATTCATGTGCCCATGTGTTTGCATCATGTGTTTTGAAGTGATGGAATTGTTTTCCAGGCTATAGAAAAAGTAAAGAGATGTGTATTGACCGTAGTTATCAGAGCCATGCAGCTGAATTAGCTGGGAAAAAGCTGCAGAATATTGAGCATTTTCATTATTGATTTCTTTATACATTTTTCAGTTTCCAGGTCGCCCCCTCCCTCCTGTGGTTTCCTATGCCCTTGGCATATAGTAAGAGTAGCCCTCTCCCTCCCTCGCCCTCAGCCACTCTCCTCCCATCACCCCTCTCGCTGCTCTGTACTCGCACCCTCCGTAAACTGTCATGTAAGATTATCCTCCTGGTCCAAGCGGGGCTCTAGGGTTTCAAAACGAACTGTTAATTTCCCAGGCTGGAGGTGGCGAGCTATAAATAACCCTAAACACAGACTTACTGTATAGTGCTGCTCCTTGATCAAAAAGGGGAACAGCTATGCAAAGATTTTGGGGAGTCATGTATGTGAACAGTGGTAGCAGGAAGCTTGACTTTTGATGGGCTGACGTGTTACTACAAGTTTGCATTGCTGTGGGATTATTACTTTTGCCAGATATACATTGTATGAAAAGTGGAACGTTGTGTGGCCTCATCGTGGTTGTACGTTTGTTTTTACAGGTCCACTCATGCGTGTGCAAAGTGGCCAACTGTTTAATGTCTGGGGAACTAAGGACTGTACAGGTTAACCGAGCACTAAGAGCAATTACTGTACAATATGAAAATCAGGCCTGCAGGTGAGGACATGACACCGCTATAGGGGCAGGATAACATTAGTGCAGAACTAAAAAAATAAATAGACAAAAAGTGTTCATGCTTTGTCCCCATGTGTTGATGAAATATGTAAAAAGATTGATGCATGCTGATGATTGTGATCTCCAGCGGCTGTGTCCTCATCCCTCCTCTATCTGCACAAAGACCAGCTCTGTATGAGCCCCTACTGACAACAAGTGGCTCTGAGAAAGCAACAGCATCACACTATCAATGATTAATTTGGCTATTCATCTCCATATGTATGTGTGGATTATTAATCAGCTGCTGACTTGGCCTAGTTTGAGAAGAGATGTCTGTTTTCCTTCCTCCAGTCTCCCGGCAGCGGGCGCGGGTGTGTTGAATTAGCATTTTAGGCTGTAAATTTCAATCGTTTGGCAGGTGTACACTTGAGATCTGGTTATGTAGAAGACATGCGACAACCAACTGTGTCAGAATCTGGAGAGGTGTGGGTGTGTGAGAGAGTGCATGTGTCAATCTCTTTTTGTTTTTATTTGTGTGTGACCTACATTCCAATCTACTCGGTTAAATTCAGTTCACTTTATAGTTCATAAACAATATAGAAAAGACTTCTATTTAGGATTTAAGTTTTGGTACATTTTGATCTATATTTCTTATGCATGCATGTGTGCATGAATATATCATTATTACCTTGACATCAGTGAAGCGGGCTCTACACTTTAATGTATGAGTAAAGTGTGAGGTAGGTGTGTATCCTGGAAGGATTGGAAAGATACGATTAACCAGTAAACATTACTTTTATTGTACAGATTAATTGCCCAAATATTTATGTAATTCATGCTAGTGTTAAAACATCACTCCATGAATCAATTAGGCATCAAACAGAAAATGAATCAACATTCATTTTGATATTTGATCATTCTAAAACCACTTTATCAAGCAAAATGAATGTAATCAATCTACTGAGTGGAACATTTTACAGTTTAAAAATAAACTCTTAAGCGCTCTCCAGTCGAAGAACTATGTAATGGCGACACCATTTCTAAAGTACCTCAATCGTTGGTATTTCTGTACTCTAATGTCTTGTTTGTTTAACATCTGAAGTATCTGCCAATTAGTTAGTTCATCCCCTGAAAGTCCACTGCCTCTAATCCCAGTGACCAATCTATAATGTAACATGTTATTTTGTGTCCATGCTGTTTCCCTCACATTGAACTAGCCCTGGTGTGAATCCTTGCCCTGTCTTGAGCTTGCAGCCTACAGTGACCAAAGGTGTTCCAGTGTCTGTCTGTCCGTCCGCCCTGCACAAGTCTCTCTGCACAGCTGCTGTTTATTTGGTTAAAGGAGTCTGAGGAGCGAGTCTTAGGAGTGATGCTGGCTCTGCGGCTCTGCCACGGTCTCCGTGCGCCAGCCAGGGCGGGCTGCACTGTGTACCAGGTTGATTTATTTACAGTGAGAGAAAAGGAAGCTAAATGTTTGGCCACAAGATTGAGGGGTCAGGATAATTCCCTTCCTGTTGTGCTTGAGAATTATAGCAGTGAGGGTGTTTTTACAAGGAGGCCATTGTTGATATGGTGACGGTGTTCAGAGCTACCTGTTCCATTAAGGCGAGCAATGACTTAGGGGATCAAGGATGCGTTGCATGAACATGTGTGTGTGTGTGTGTGTGTGTGTGTGTGTGTGTCTTTGCGATTGAACGAGAGCACCTAAATGGCCGTGTCTTCAGTTAGCAAGTCTGCGTTTCTGTCAATCATTAACATCAGTGAGCCAGTCTTAGTCTTGGCTAATCTTAGTCTGCCTCCACATCAGCACAGTCACACACAGCTCAGACACAAATAACTTTTACTTAAGTCTTGTATATGTCAAGATGTCTTTTTCTGTTACTCTTGATTGTGTGTGTGTGTGTGTGTGTGTGTGTGTGTGTGTGTGTGTGTGTGTGAGCACAAGAAATAGGGCGTGTATGTGTTCTGCTTAGGCTAAAGCGCTAATGTTCACCGCTCTGTAGTAAGCAAGGATTTTGCGTAACAGAGATACACGGCATGTATTTTATGTTGGGGATGACAGTTGTTGCCTTGGAGAAGGTAAAACAGCATATGTGACCCGTGGTGCTCATGAAATCCTGACAGATTGATTACACACTCGAGCAGGTGGGGCAGGTTAGTGATTTTCTTCTTGATCTCACTTAAGGAACATTCAGCTAATTGAGACTGGAAGAAGCCGAGAAGTTCGACCCTGTGTGATCTTATTTTACTCTGTCTCGTAATTCAGACAACTTTTAATGGAAGACAAACGTAAGGCTGCTTTGGGTGTTCGGGTGATGCAGATGTAGCAGTGTCTAACGCGGTATAATATGATTTGGATGTCATTACTGTAAGTTTGTGTTGAAAGTGGCATTGACACTTTGTTTAAATTGAAAGATGCGTAATAATGTCTGAAGTCGAGTTTTTGGTCACTACAGTCAAACAGAAAGTGAAACTAAACTGCTGGGAGGTGCAGGGATTCCAGTGATTTTCCTTCGAGCTCTGATATGACATCATCTGACCACACATTGTTGATGTCAAACTGAAGCTATAACCACGGGAGGCTCCTGTGGTTTCTATGGGCCTCCAGCAGACTTAACTTGTGTTCAGCCATAGTGTTGATTATTTCATCTAGCAAATTCTCCATGATAGCTTTATTTCTTTCTGTGACCCATCATGTGCCATCACGTCTACTTCAGGGATGGTATTGGGTCATTTTCACGTCATAGATTTGGTAACTTTGTGGTAAATTTGCAATAAGCTGAGTCACACTTAGCCACTGTATGTAGTGGAAACACCCATATGACTACTTTTGCTACCAGTTGACTCAACACACCTGGAATTTCACTGGCCATCAGTATTTTGACGGTGGTGGTGGTGTGTGTCTGTGTGTGTGTGTGTGTGTGTGTGTGTGTGTGTGTGTGTGTGTGTGTGTGGTTCAAGCTGACTCGATAGTTGACAGTCATAACATTTTCTGCAAATGCCCCAAATGTTTTCTTTCTGGTAAAAATCTGGATTAGTTGTTCTTCCCTGCTAACCTCCACCTATGATGATGATGATGATGATGATGATGATGATGAAGGTGTTACAACCCAATCACTTTCTCAACCTGAGTTATAGGAAATACTTATCAAAACCAAATTATTTCAAAACCTGCTTTTAATAAATGGTTTCTTAGCACTGGGAATTTCAAATGCACATCCAAAGGTGAAAATATGTGTTTTGAGCTAGCCACATTTCCTATTTGTTTTTAGGATTAAGCTGAATTTCATATGCTTTTACAAATCAGAATTGTACTTCACATTTTACTTTTCCATGTGGAAACTGCTTTACTTGTCCTATTCTGCTTTTAGTTACCCTCTAGGTCCATAAATGTATGTTTACCTGTGCTGCGTAAGTTTTAGCCTACAGAAAATGAATCTCGCTTGTGTTTTCTCCAGAGACTGATGTTTCTTTAATAACATGCCTTGATTTATGGTCAGGGCAACACTGTTGCATCGACTAGGCCTCTTAAGTGGGGTGAGTGGGTCCATAGGGGACAACTGCAGGCACACCTGGAGTCATAAAATCCTCTTTTAGGCCTCTCGTTCTGTTGCTATTGTTGCTATGGATTGATCCCTATGGAAGAAGCAAGGCACACCAACAAACAGCAATAGCCATGCTTTGTTAGTAAACAGTGAGCGTTGAAAGGATCCTGCAGATCTTTTTGAAAGATAACTATCTGTAATTTTTTTTGTCATGATTTTATTTAATAATTTTTGCTCTGGCATCTGTCACTGGGTTCAAAGGAAGGCATATGTAATGTGAAGCCTGGGTGATGAGGACCAGTCTACAACCGTCATGCCTCTTCTTTTTCTCCCTCGCCGCCTCCCTGGCTCTCCCTCTCACACTCTGCTGCTCACACTGAGCGCGAGAGCATTGGAACATTGAGTACCTTCAGCACATTTTTCACATTCCCCTTTGAGGGTCTCAACCTTAGCCCGCACTACACACACACACAAAAACCCACCAATGTTTTTCATCACTGGGCAGCAATGGTTGTGGACCGCATCATGGCAGTCCTGTGGCAGAGAATAGCTTGTCAAAGTGTAATGTGTATGTTTCCTGTCAGAATGCTAACCTACACCTTTTCTTTCTCCCCTTCTTCTCTCCAGCTGCGGTGTGTGTGTGTGTGTGTGTGTGTGTGTGTGTGTGTGTGTGTGTGTGCGCGTGCGTGGTAAGCAGAAACGGCAAAGATGACGGAGTATAAGCTGGTGGTGGTGGGAGCTGGAGGCGTGGGCAAGAGTGCACTCACCATCCAGCTCATCCAGAACCACTTTGTGGATGAATATGACCCCACCATAGAGGTAGGACTCTCTTCTATATGTTCTACACATTATTCTTGTGGGAAGCATATTGGGTGTTAGGTGAGTGGCAAGGTATACAAGGTTGATCATATCGTCACAAATATATTATCCATATAATCTCCCTTGGATTGTTGTGTGGACACCACTTTTATACCTATGTGGTAAAAGTGCGTGCATTACATGTTTTCTACAAATGTCCAATCCTACAGTCACTGCTGAAGAATATTGTCTGGACCCTACTGAGACGACAGCTCAGTCTAAATCAAGTTAATTTAATTTGATTAATCAAATGTCTGTAACAATTCTCCAAATGATCAGGCATGGAAGAAATTCCTCATTTTCTTTTAAGAGGAAATCTGTAATCCGGCCTTCTGTAATTCTTATATTATCATGAACACTTTCACCGAAAAAGATTGCAGACAGTGCAAATAGAAGAGGGAAGCCAGTGAGCATGTTTTCTCCTCTCTCTCCCTCTCTTTCTCACCACGCCTGCCTCTGGCCAGACAATGTCCTTTTTGTGTATTTGCATTCCTGGTCCCTATGCTCTAACAAACAAAGGGACGGCACTCCATGTTTTTGTGGCTGCGTGTTGGAAGGCTAAACATTGGCTCCGATATCCTGCTCCTCTGATCTCTAAATGTGCATTTGACCCCGACGGGGACAGGGAATTAATAACACATACCAGTTGATACACATTCAATCAACATCATATCTCTGTGTGTTTATATATGGACGCTGCTTAGCACTGAGTGACCAAGGCAAAGGATGTAACATCCTCAGTGACCCACAGTTGCCTCAAATTCCACCTGAACCAGGGTCTGACTTTTGTTACGGATTGCTCACTCACACATTTTTACCACCTCTCTTGATGTTGGACTTTCTCCCTTTTTCTGCAGGACTCTTACAGGAAACAGGTTGTGATTGACGGAGAGACCTGTCTGCTGGACATCTTGGACACTGCAGGTCAGGAGGAGTACAGCGCCATGAGGGATCAGTACATGAGGACAGGGGAAGGTTTCCTCTGTGTCTTCGCCATCAACAACACCAAGTCTTTTGAGGACATTCACCAGTACAGGTGTGTGTAAGAGTGAGGGAAAAAAGGAGGGTTTAGGGATGCAGGGGCACCACAAATCATGACATTGATATTGAGCATTATGAGATCTGTTAGGGCTGCTCAATTATGGCAAAAATCATAATCACGATTATTTTGGTCAACATTGATTACTATTAATATCATGCCTTTTATTAAACTTTTTGTCTTTTTAGCAGTAGACTTTCTTGAACCTAAAATGTATTTGGACTGAAAACGTTTTTGTTTTTATTGGATAAATTCAATAAATAATATATAATACTATATATCTATGCATACACATTTAAATAAAAAAAGTAAGATCAACTAGCATGCACTTCCACTATCTACTGAAAACATACTACTAAACATAAATATTCGATTTGTAAAATAAGAATAAGAATAAATTAGATCAACTTTGTCGTAGTGCATGGCCACAGCTACTGGAAACTCATAAACACATTCTTCATCAGTAGCTCAGGGAAAACCGGCAAAAGCGCATCGCTTTAAAAGGAAAGGCAGGGTGCGATGGATTTATAACACAAGACAAACGAGCATCAATGTGAAACGGAATGCGGCACAATGATCGTTTTATCTCGATTTTCTTGTTTTCATAATCATTGGAATCCAAAACCGTATTTGAAAATACAATTTGATAAATTGCCCCGCACTAAGATCTGTTGTTGCAGATGTGATCCTGTGCATTTACTGGTCAGATCACAGACCAGTCGGGATGGAGTTCAGACACACAAAATCATTTCTGTTAGTTCTCTTCTAAGGTTCTGTGTAAGTGTATTTGTATATGCACTGTGTGTGTGTTGCAGGGACTCCCATGGGGTCTGGATAGAGAGCGGTGTGTATACGTATGTGTGCCAGCTCGCTGCAGTAGTTGGGTGATGTCATGCTGTAGCGTTTAACACGGCTAAAGAAAGCTTAGCCCCCAACTGGAGGATTACAGCACGATGCCAATGAAATCGATCCTGACTCAATTAGAGGAACGGGGAGAGGTAGCACTTTCAAGGACAGGGAAGGAGAAAGGGAGGGAGGGAGGGAGGAGGATTCAGCTGGAGATGACAGTGGTCTCTCTCTTTGCCACATTTTGTCTTTCTCATCACATTATATACCCACTTGCCAGTCTTTCACGTGGCAAGTAAAAAAGGCTGCATATTAGCTTTGTCGCCTCCGCTACAGCTTTGCAGGGTTTTTTGACACACACACACACACACACACACACACACTTGGTTGACTTACTGCCCTTGAAGCCAAGCCTGTTTTTGGCCTGACTGTGACACAACTGGTATTACTGTAAAATCATTGTGCAACTTGTTAAAGCATGCATGGATCTTTGGTTGAATAGCGCTGTTATTAAAAGAGTATTATTTACGGGCATAAATTGTCAGAGGCATTTTTGCAAAACTTCCGCTGCACTGTTGGCACATACTGGCATGGTACCTGCTTAAAACTGGGCAGTGCATCTTGATTTCTATCCCTTTTATCATTTGAACCAGCCAGCAGTATTAAACTGAATGCACCAAGTTAATTAGATTACATCTTCTTTTGGGGTTTGCTGTCGTTTTTAATAAGTCTGTTATTCTTGAAATGCCTTCCTCACCCACATATAACAAGGCAATGGTCTGAGCAGAGTAACATGTCTGCTGTGACACCAAGACTCAGAGCAACTGTGGTCATAAACACCATTAGCAGTGTTGACTGCAGATGGGCAGGGCTGGCTGTAGCGGATGCATCCTGCTGTACTGTGGCTCAGGGAGAAGAAGGGCTGAGCTGATAGATTGATCTGACCCACTCCTCTCACTCAGTTCCCCCTGGCTGCCTGGCGTTTGGCGCTAGCTGCTGTAGTGATGAGGTAATGCTGTTCGCTGCTTGCCTGTTGTCCATCCCTCCCCCTTCCTCTCCACCTCCCTCCTTCAGCAGTGCAGCACAGCCCAGCACCGGCGGGCCCTGGCTCTTCCTCAGGGTCCTAGAGCTCCCTGGGTGGTTGGCTCTCCAGTGGTGGAGCTGATGTTGTTTATGAAGCAGGGAGGATCCCCAGACAAGAGAGAAGTCACTGTGACTAAATGCAATGCTGGGGTGGGTTAAGGAAACAGCCAAAGTTTAATGGCAAATTTCTTGTTTTGCAATTCACAGAGAACAGATTAAACGTGTAAAGGACTCTGACGATGTTCCCATGGTGCTTGTGGGAAACAAATGTGATCTCCCGGCACGTACGGTGGACACGAGGCAAGCCCAGGAACTTGCCCGCTCTTACGGCATACCTTACATCGAGACCTCTGCCAAAACACGACAGGTGGGTAGTGAACAAAAAGCACACAGCCACATGGTATATACATGCACTTTCATGGAAGAACCATTTTCTTTCTCTCTCTCTCTCTCTCTCTCTCTCTCTCTCTCTCTCTCTCTCTCTCTCTCTCTCTCTCTCTCTCTCTCTCTCTCTCTCTCTCTCTCTCTCTCTCTCTCTCTCTCTCTCTCTCTCTCTCTCTCCCTCTATCTGTGGTATTTAAAATTACCTGTAAACACTGATGTGGTAGTTTTTCCCTCTCATCTTTGCAAGCCACACAACTCAGATTCTATGTCAATTTGAAGGCCCCCTGCTCTGCATTATACTGTAGTAAACAAGTTATGACAGTGTTTCTAGTGTGGGCTCTGTAGTTTTACAATTTGCATGCGTATTCGTGCACATGAAGAGCAGTGAATGTGATTTGTGTTGCTTTAAACATTTTATTATGCCGCAGGCAATGACTCATAGCCAGGTTACCTTGGCTTGAGAGCAGCTACAGTATTTGAAAAGGCTTCATAAGGACAAGTCGCCGCACAGCTCCCACTGTGTCTGACTCACTGTCACACATTATGTAGGTACATACAGACTGTCGCATTCATCATAGAACCTGCAGAAAGTCTGTCAAATCGAAGAGAATGCAAAGAACTAAGTGTATTACTTCTTTTTAGTCTTCTTTATTTCTTGATTAACTGCGTCTGAAATATCAGGGTTGCCATGTTGATGTTGTCAGGCCTCTCAGCAGTTAGTACACCTGAAAGGTTTGCTGTGAGTTATAAGGGGTGCATGCAGTGTAATCCACTTATAATTAACCGTAGTAAGTGCCCAGATAACCTCTTCTGTGTGTTTACAGGGAGTAGAGGACGCCTTCTACACGCTGGTTAGGGAGATCAGACAGCATAAGCTGAGGAAGCTGAACCCACCTGATGAGAGCGGTCAGGACTGTATGAGCTGTCGCTGTGTGGTATCGTGATGCAGGTGAGATATATTCTCCAGAAATGTATTTTTTCTTCTTTTACAGTTACACAGTAAAATGGGAAGTCTCTAAATTGGACTCTTGTAGCAGAACTGTCTTTTTAAGCATATGACTGACTGCCCATTGAAAGTAAACCTCAGTTCAACTTTTTTTCTCTGTGTCTCAGTTTTCCCAGAAACATAAATATAAAACGGCACTAACATCTCTCCTCCTCTGTCATTTCATTTCCCAGTTGACTGTTGCACGTTGAGGAGAAATGCTACAGCGCGTAGTGGCAGCATGGACTTAAAGATAGAAAGATAAAAACAACTCAATGATGAAACATAAACTTTTTTCAAAAAGAGGATGATTGAAGCAAAAGCTCTCAAGGAAACCACCAGAGCTGACTGAACCATAGAACTTCATGGAAAAGGAGGATTTGGACTGTTGCCTAAGTGGCTACCTGAACTAGCCCGGTTCTGGTCCCTTTTTTTGGTCCGCACGTCGACTTGTGAGCAACACCACTAAATGACTGTCAACTCCAGTGTGGTCTCGCTGGGTAGCTCTACAAATTTCCTGCTAACTTATTGTTTTCAGTCTCAACACTGGTCTTAAAGGGGGTGTCTCTGACCTCTCTGATCTCCCACCTTGAAAGCCTATTTCCACTCCCTCCATGCCTGCCCACTGGAAGGACTGACTGACTTAAATTCGAAAGGACTGGAATAGACGTTAAGTTGCCCAAACACCTCTCACATGAATAACCCCCCCATCCCACTCTACCTGCCTTTGGTTTCCCTCGAATGGCTGTGTAGTCCCTTCATTATACTGGATACAGGGGGTGGAGGCTGACATGGGAATGACTATAATTTGGTTGTTGTTGTTGTTTAACAGTTTGCCTAGCTGTACAAAATCCTTGATTTTTTTTTTTGTTGATATTAAACATTTTGTTTGTGATTGCAGAATTTGAAAGTCACAGAGCAATATGTGAGCGAGGCTGTTTATCACAGATGGCACCTGGTTTGACATTTTTCATGACCTGCCTGACGTAGTGGGATTTTGGAATACAAATGCTAAATGGAGAATATAAAGATGAATTTCCAGAATGCAGCTGCCTTCTCTCCTTACAGATGTTTGCTTTGCTACAGTAAGAGTTGTCTTTGTGGAATAATAATAGTAATGGCTAGTGTACGTAGGTTCTGGTGCAATAGGATTCTTTACTGTCCAATTTACACAAAGTATTGGGAATTAACCATCTCTCATTACTACTTGTTTTTACTTTGGTTTAGGAAGGAGGGGTACTGTGCATGAAAATGTGGTTGCCTGTAGAAATAAGAGGAAAAGCCTGCACCTGTACTGCGATGCAATGACGGGTTATGGTTTTAGACAAAATGACAACCAGTTGATTTCTTGAATTTAATTTCAGTAACTGTACAACTCTTATTTACTACATGGTGATAACGGCTATTTTTAGATTGCAAGATTCACTCCTTAAAGATAATAAGGCTCAGGAATCAGGGTCCAGGGAAAGTCTCATCTAACAGTCCTGGAAAACCTGGCTTTGCAGATAGTAATGCAAAAGTCCTGCCTCAGATTCAAACTTTAGTTTTTCCACACACCATACTGTCCTCAAAGTACTCATCTTTCTGTGCCACCTCAGCTCTACAATAACAGGTCAGGTGCTAATCATGTCATAACCATATTTACTGTATATGTGGGACTATTGTGTGTAACAGGTGAGGGATATTTGGTTATGGGAGTGCATCGCTTTGTTTCTTAATACTGACCCAGCTTGTGCTCTCCACAACTGCATTAATTTGCTGCCTAA
Source organism: Cottoperca gobio (assembly GCF_900634415.1). Lineage (NCBI taxonomy): Eukaryota > Metazoa > Chordata > Actinopteri > Perciformes > Bovichtidae > Cottoperca > Cottoperca gobio. The sequence continues at coordinate 10,982,060 of NC_041360.1, read as the reverse complement.
ATTAAAAAAAAAAGACTGCTCCGTGTTTACTTTGCCTTATCTGTTAGCTAGTTTGTACCTTATGTATGCAGCGAGCTCTACCTGAGAAGATTATGTGTTCTGTGAGCTGCATTGTTTTGTTTGTTTGATTATGTGTGCAAACTAAAAACATATATAAAAGTGAGTTGAGTTTAGACATGTGCTGTATAGAAATTGAAAGACAAGGCAAGACCCTGAACACACTACACTGATTTCTTTTGTTTAATGTTTTGTTTTTTTTAAAGGGGTTTCTGTAATGACGTGCATCTGAATGTGATTCTGTTTAACAAGACTGAAAAACAACACCGTTTAAGAGCCCAGTATAAGCCCAGTTGTCTTAGTCTCATGTTCCTGTGAAGTTTCATTCCAAATACAGTGGAACATGTGATGGTGATTACTAGAAATTGTTACTTTAAATCCAAATTATACTTGAACAATTCAGAAAATTGGTCATGTATGGAGATCCAGACACTACAGGCAGGTTTTGACAACAGGCTTCAGATGCAAACCTCAAAGACATCCCGGACCTCTTCCATGAAAGACGTCAAATGTTTTTTTTTTGCTTCCTGTCAAGCAAAAGAAATTGTTTATTTTTGACCTAATTGATTTTATACAGTTAAAGCGACTCTTTTTCACTCATAGCATGGCTTAAAGAAATATGATCAGTCTAGTTACTGGGCGGATGGTAGTGGTCAAGTTGTTCTCATCAGTTAAGTGTTCAATTCTCTGCTTGGAGTAAAGGATATGAACTGTGAATGTGTTTGAGTCTTTAGATATTGTTTAAAAGAAGCCTTGTGTTTAAAATGTTGCATATTGAAATAATACAGGAGTTGATCCTTGGTCCCATTGTTGGCTGTATTGTTCCTAACTTTTATTTTTCACCCTCTGTACCTTTTTATGGAAAAAAAGAGTGTTGCGTTTGTAACCTGTAATTACAGTCCTAATAGTATGCTTGTCCTCTCCCTGTCAATCTTTAAACCTTACATCCATGGTAATGCATAGAATTCCACTAATCTATGTATTCAAATTCCTGTTTCATTAGAATATTGGCGTCATTTTGCCACAGGGATACTCCAGCCAGCAAACCACAAGTATACATGTCAGAAAACCTGGTGAGCATGACGAAGACTGTACGGACCATTGGGAGTTTTGCACAAGGATACAGTGGGCTCAAGGGCTTGTTTCTCCCTAGCAAACTGGATGGAGGTGTCGAAAGAATTTGTGAAAATGTCAACTGTTTAGCTATTTAAAATGTATTTACTCTTTGAAAATGTGGCAAATGTATTGCAGGACAGGAATAAAGATGTCAAGATGAAACGTGTCTTTGGTCCCTCAAACCTAACTTTCACATCATGTTCCTCTCAAATTTAACATTTGCTTCCACCTGCAGGCTGCTTTGTGTATCATCCAGAGATTTTTACAAAGCTATTGAATATCTAACTGTAACTCGATTAGAATAAACTCAGCAGCACAATATGCATGTTCTTGACAAACACTTTCACTGTGTTAGAATGGGAGGATCTTAATTGGGAGGTGTACACAATGTGGGCAAGTACAGCTGTGATAAAGGTTCAAAGGATAGTCATAAATGTGTTTGTGCAAGAGTTGTAGCGCGTGTGCGTGTACTTCCAGCAACTGAAAAGAAAGGACGACGTATGCTAAAAATACTGTTTAGTCAGTGGATTGAAAGAAAGCAGCTCAATAAGGGAGGGCATACAAATATTACTAGCTTGTTATTTTACATGTACTCTTATTATATACAAATACAATAACAAATGTGCAAAACAAACCACTATACGACGAGGAAGTGGTTTCTTCAGAAAATAAATGGACGTGTGGGCAAACCAAGGGAACGCATAGAAAAGGAAATTAGATGAATTGTGATCTTATTGTTGATCCTGACTCAAGATTACCATCACCATCCAAAGAACAAACCGCACGGCTCCTCTACTATTCATAAATGATCATTATTAATAATACCAATTGGTTAACTGGGTCACTGTTATATTTCTGTCTTGTTTGTTCAAGCCATGCATCCTAGTTGTTGCTTTTAAGGGAAGATGATTTGCATAATTGTGGGGCTGTTCTGTCACTGGAGTTCAAGGGTCATAAAAGATACAAGGAAAAACACAAACCAAAGAGACAGACGGAAAGCTGAAGGTTTTAATAGTGTAGTAGGTGATCGAAAGGATACACAGAAAAAGTGATATTTTGCTGTTGGATAAACCGTAACCATGCCATACGATGAGCATTCGATTAGGAAAATGCTCCCTAAGGTAAGAATAATCCTTAACAATCGAAAGAAGAATGAATTTTCTCTAAATGAAACATAAACAACACATTCTATAGAAGCCATGAATATCTTTTCAGTGCTTTTTTTGTATCCTTTTATTTTGAAGACATATCTTTGCAAACTTGTGGCCCATGAAATATACTTTGCAGTGAGTCACTTCAACAACCTTGTGCCCATGATGGATAAATACGGTATGAAGAAAGAAATTACAGCTAACAATCTGTTGCTGAATTTATTCAACACGTGCTGTAAATGACATAGTCATTGTTTAATTTTTCACAGTTTACAATGATGGAACCACGAAGGACTTGATGAGTCTAACCGGAACCATCCCTGTCATGATTGAAGGTAACAATAACTTTGCATTTATATGACCCTGTCAAACTGCTAAATTATAATTAGAATCTGATTTAGACACGTTCTGATTCATTTAAATGACAAATTATAAAGATAAAGCTCATAATCGCTCAGAATATGCTAGATAAAATATGTTTCCTCTCTTCTTATACAAGACAAGACATACAACATACCGATATGCCTGTGGATTGAAGAAAGCTATCCACAAACTGCTCCCATCTGCTATGTCACACCCACACGTGAGATGATAGTCCTCAGTGGAAAGTATATCTCCAGCAATGGTGAAGTTTTGCTGCCTTACCTGGAGGAGTGGAAGATGGTGAGAATTTAAACGGTATCTTTTATTCTTTGACAGGGCTGTACAAAAAAATAAAAAAGAGACAGACAATGTTATCTGGGTGGTTACATTGCTACATTGGTGTGACTTTTCCCTTACTCCTATCAGGGCGAATGTGACCTAGTGAGCGTGCTGCAGGTAATGGTTGCCATGTTTGGCGACTTCCCTCCTGTATGCATGCAGCCTCATCCAGAGCACGAACAAGCCCCTCGTAAGTAACACTCACACAGGCAGAAAGCTAACTATCTATGCCCGAGATACAATATGATGTTGATAAGACTAATCCAAATATTCATATATATAGGCCACAGTTATTCAATGTGAATCAAGGTTCATCACTCGTAAATCCAGGGCTAAAAATATCTGTAACCACTGTCATGAATTTGTTTTGTCTGATAAAGGTCCTTCTAAAATAAAAAATATATTCTTGTAGGTTGGCTACACTTCCACAGGCAAGCAGAGGTGCTTTCAAAGACAGATGGAAGTTTGTATCTGCATTTAACCAGAGAAGATGGTCTACCTTTCCAAGAACATGACACAAACTGTTAGTCTTTTGTAGAATTTCACAATATTTTTGTTTGTGTGTTAACTGTGATGAAGTGTTTAATTGTGTGGACAGTGTCAGGTGGTATTCATTGATTATGTTATGGTTAATTAATTAATCATTTCATGGATAACAACAGGCTTTATTTCTATTTTTCAACTGATATTTAGACTGTAAATGTAAACCAGCACCTGATGAAAACATATTAGCTGTGTTTGGTGTGAATATATTGTATTCTTCTTATCTGTTTTTCATATGAACATAACAAACTAGTTTGTCATTTCAATGCCTCGGCGTTAAAAGACTTGAATTGATTTGCAAGCAGCTCATAAATCTGTATCTTAACCGCACCCAAAGGCATGGGCTGTTTTATTATTCACAAATGTTTTGGACTTTTGACCGGTGAAAAGAGAAGTTAATCATTCGAAGAACAAACACACAGCTACGTCAACTAAATGAAATCCACACAAGCTCTTGTGAAAAGTGACTGATTCATTCTGGTACTGTGAATAAAGAGTCATAACACCTTTCTGCGTATTATTGTGGGGAACAATTTCAATAGAATTTGAAACATAGTGTTTTATATAATTACTAAATACACTGTTGCGCTTGGTTTGATATTTGTTGTGTGAAGGAAACTCACCTAATTGGGACCACGCCTTGGGAACTTTCGTCTACTGCAAACGTCACATGCATACCTGGAAACAGTTAGGTGGAATGCCGGAAATTCTTTTTGTTGACCATCGGATATTTGTTTTTCGGCCTCTTTTTAGAACTATTAATGAACTGTTTTTCTATTCTTACTTATTTTATTGAATCTGGGTGCGTTAAAAACAGTAACATTACTCGCGTTTGATTGAAAGGGTCTTATATAAACACCGAATCACTGTCTTAATTGTAGTCGGGCCCGAGGCTGGGCTAACTTTAGCCTAGCATTCAGTGAAGTCCTGCTAGCTAGCGTATTAGCTTGTGTTAGCTTTCAGTCTAGCTGGCTTAAAAGTCATCCGTTCACTCACTCAACTCATTCATAAGAACGTAGAAGACAACAACTCAAAAACCATGGCAGTTGTCAACGAAGCTGCCCTCAAGAAAATGCTAAAGGTAAATGTTGCCGCACTTTCTGGCCAACAGTAACGTTAGCACGTTAGCTAATGTTATCGATACTAAACATGACATCGGTTAGCATGTTAACATTTCCTGGAATATGTAATGTTTAATAAACAGCCCATTTTCCCTTATCGTTTAGTACGTTAAACATGTGGTTTTGTTATAAAGGATTACTAATGTCATGTATTTATCTGAGATTCCTCATACACATATGTACGTTAACCTACGTCTTACAGCCACCTAACGTTGGCTAATATCACTCGTATGTTAACTATAAACATGCTTTTAAACTACCAACCCTAGTTTTGTAAATGACGTTGGCTATCATTTCAAATTTTGAAATGTTGTTTGTACAACAATGATCCCACATGCAAATCAGCTAGTGTACAGCAAACTTGTTTTTCGACGCTTGCTATCTTGATGAAGAAAATGCCACTTGTTTTGAGTATTTGTACTAAGTATCAATTAGTTATGTTTATCATGCTAAAATTGAGAATTTCAGCCATTTCTGCACTATATCTTGCAAAGTAACGTTACAGGCTTGTTGTGCATCATTTAAGTTTTATTTACAGAATAAACATAAGCATTGTGTGTACTTAACCATTGGGTTTTTAGTTTGATTGAGATGCTACAATTTTAATGTACTAACATACACAACTTTTTTTTCCCCTTTCATTTTTTGTTGTCATTGTCCAGCAATACAAGTACAGAGATCTGACTGTTCGTGAGATAACCAATGTCATCTCCCAGTACAAGGACTTGAAGCCTGTTATGGATGCTTATGGTAAATTGAATGATACTGATCTCATGTTCTTTAACTGTTTAACTGGATCCCGGTTATATATTGTATGCTTATATGATGCCAAATGTATAAACTGTTTTGCAAGTTGACATGCAATCTTCTTCTATTTCAGTCTTTAATGATGGCTCCACAAGAGACCTGATGAGCTTGACAGGAACTGTCCCAGTGAGCTACAGAGGTAAAGAAAGTTTACCTTGCTTTCTAAAAAATATATTGCACATTGTTTATTTGTAGAATCTGAAAGACTGGGGCATAGTAATGTTTCTTATTCGCCCACCTACTTTATTCTCGCTTGTGTGCTCACTCTAGCGTGCTCTATTTATCTTGCACTTTTAAAAAAAACAAACAAGGGTCGAGGCAAAATCCCGACCGGACCAAAACACATACAATTTCAGATCTATTTACTTTAGACCACACATTGTAATATGAAGTACAACCATACAGTACATCATAATTGTTGTTTACTTCATGTAGAGGCCCCCATTGCTCCTGAAAACAATACAGAAGTGCCTCAAAATAACAATGTTTTTCAGGTGTAAATAGTGGCGGCTAAAGCGCCACCTGCATTATATAACACGTTATATGATCATATTATAACATGTGTGTTTGTGTTCCCTGTAGGCAATATCTACAACATCCCAGTGTGTCTGTGGTTGCTGGACACATATCCCTACAACCCTCCCATATGTTTTGTCAAACCTACCAGTGCCATGATGATCAAAACTGGCAAGCACATCGATGCCAATGGCAAGATCTACCTGCCTTATCTACATGAGTGGAAGCATGTAAGTGTGAGGTCTTGATTCAATATTTTTAATTGGAGACAGTTTATTTAGACAAGGACTATGAAATGTTTAAAATGTTAAAACATAGATTGCTTTGGGTAATGCTGCTATAGAGGATTTGAGGTTTCACTGCAGGAGTGACATTTTTGAAATCTATAGAATGTGGCTCTAACACAACACTTATAGCACAACAGTAAGTTGAACTGTAGCTTCTTGGAATATTTTGGATATGACTACCAGTCAGTCAGCACAAAATGGCGCCATAAATGTAGATTAATATTTGAACAGTGGTTTTCCTGTTGATCATTTGAAATAGCATTCTGCATTCGTTGTCGTTGTTAATAAAACCATGGCCTTCACTGTATGTCTTCCAGCCTCAGTCAGACCTGTATGGCCTGATTCAGGTGATGATCGTGGTTTTTGGAGAGGAGCCTCCTGTGTTTTCTCGTCCCACCACGCAAGCCCCCTACCAAGCGTTCCAAGCCACTGGACCCCCTAACCGTGAGTGTCATCCAATCTTTGTTGTAATCAGTATAATCCATGTGGCCAATGTCATTGTCTAATATTTTCAGAAGAACAGGATGTTCCACAGACTTCTAATACAAAGTGATAATGTGCGATTAGAAGAATTTAAATATTTTCAGTATATGGGAAGTCGTTTCTAATATTTCGGGCCATTTTTATTTCAATGATGATAGTCTAAATGTTAGAAACACAGGTCAGTAAAAAACATTACAATGCATAAGCACCACAAACTACAGCATCCAAAAACATCCTTAAAGTTGAATAAACACCTTTCTGAAACCGTTTATAAAAGACACATTATAACCGTTATGAAGGTAGAATTAATTGTTTGAACGGCTTTAGATGTGTAGTATATCCCAATAAATGTATTAAATATAAAAAATGTAATTCTTCAAATTGACCTTCAAAGTTGTCTTTTACAATGACGTTGACTGTTGACCAGTTTAGGCCTTTTTTATTTATTTATTGTAATTTCACATTTTGCATAAAGGTTAACACAATTGCAAAATATGTTGAAGTTATACTTGGCTCCTAAATTCTCACTTTAGAGTGAATGTGGAAGAGATATGTTAGTTTCCACAAGTATGTGATGTTTTGATAATACTGTAGCTTAATGTTTTGTATTTTAGAGCTTGGTAAGGTTGACACCAGATTTAGCATGGCCATTCATGCTTCCCTGTGTATGCATTTGGGCATTAGTTGATCTCTTCTGAATGTTCTTTGTGATAGATTTCATACCCATAGTAGTTGCTCATTGTAAAACAAATGATGTGTGAACTGCGTATTATGTCAGGGAACACTTTCATACTGTGGCAGTGGTTTAGCTAGTTCCACATCAGAATATCATAAATCTTTTTCAATATATTGTCTCAGTGGAGTGTTTATATTATTGCTGACTTATATTGTTGCACGTGCCTTATTATCACATCATGGTTTTCTAAGTGATGCATTTATTTGCTGAATCACTAGATGGCGCTCAGATACCGTCGTAGCACAACACAGGAAAGGGAACGTGTCTTTGTGTGAATGAAAAATATACCAAATATTTTTGACCTATATTGTCCCTCAGATCTGATTGTATCACTGTCTCTTTACCTCAGCTTCCTATATGCCTGGCATGCCTGGTATGCCTGGTATGCCTGCGGTCTCACCCTACAGCCCAAATCCTAACCCAGGGTAAGATCTCACTTGTACTGTATTTCCCAAGAAATCTGTTCTTGCATGTTTGTTTCTGTGGTTTCTTTAGCAGCATATTATTTTAATGAAACACTGTACAACTGGTTCAGTTACATTTCTAGCTAAAAGTTAAAGGTAGATTTCTGATATTTTTAAAAATGGAACAGATAAGGAATTAGTTATTTTCTTTGATGATTTTTGTATTTGCAGAGGCTATCCAGCATACCAATACCCAGGGGGCAACTCTTACCCAGCCACTGCTGGGCCTGCACACTACCCCACCCAGACCCCAGTTTCCACAGTGGGTATGTATCACATTTAGCATCCGGGGTGCTTTATTTCCCTTTCTCATGGGTACATCTTAGAGTTTATAATTAGCACAGGTTTCACACAAACTGCTCAAGAACAGCAAGATACAGATGAATATGTCCAATGAGAAAGTCTCATTGCCATGTACGTTTCATCTTTGTCTTTATATTACAATACAATGATTCTATTCTTAAAACACACATGAAAAAACAACAAATGTCCTCCTTTCCATTGCCCTTAGTCTTCTCTGAATTAAGACACTTGACCTTTTGACTCAAACTCTCGCCCTCTGTGTGACTTCGATGGCGCGCTGAGCTGCCAGTGAAAGGTCGTTGGTGTAACTAGAGTGGGAGGCATTAAAGGCCAAAGGGTAGAATAGAGCTGAAGGGAAGGGCACAGCCCTCCTTCAGCCATCAGACCCTAGCCATTTGAGGCTATATTTAGAATGGGAACAGTAATTCCACACAAAGACAGACCTGTGATCAGGGGACCGATCTGTTGCCCCAACATCAGTCAACAGCACTGCACTGAAAAGCTGGTCATGGACCAGCATGCAGGTGGAGCTTTAGCCGCCTCCTATATTTAGTAAAAGGGAAGAAAGCAGTTTTGGCTTGTCAACTACTTAGATCTCAAGACTGTATCAACTCTGACATTTGTAGTGCTGACTCCAAACTGCACATCAGGTGGTCTTGACTCTGAAGACATCCATCAGTGATTTTACACTTGCATAACCTGGTACTGGCCAGCTTTAGAGGCTTCAGTTTGTGATGGTGTTTTATTGACTGACATTTGATTATTTTGGTCTTTCTCTTGTACATTTACAGTGGTGTGAAAAAGTATTTCCCCCCTTCCCGATTTCTTCTATTTTTGCTTATTTGTGACATTTAAATGTTTCAGATGATCCAACTAATTGTAATATAAGACAAAGACAACATGAGTAAACACAGAATGCAGCTTTTAAATGATCATTTAATTTATTGAAGGTAAAGAGTTATTCAAAACCTATATCACCCATGTGAAAAAGTCCTCCCTAAACATAATAACTGGTTGTGCCACCCTTGGCAGCAACAACTGCAATCAAACGTTTGCAATAACTAGCAATGAGTCTTTTACATCGCTGTGGAGGAGTTTTGGCCCAATCTTCTTTGCAGAACTGTTTTAATTCATCCACATTGGAGGGTTTTCGAGCCTGTTTAAGGTCATGCCACAGCATCTCAATCGGATTTGAATCAGGACTTTGACTAGGCCACTCCAAAACATTCATTTTGTTTTTTTTGAGCCATTCAGAGGTGGACTTGCTCGTGTGCTTCGGATCATTGTCCTGCTGCATAACCCAACTGCGCTTGAGCTTTAGGTCACAAACTGATGGCCGGACATTCTCCTTGAGGATTTTCTGGAAGTGAGGCCTGCAGTTCCTTAAACATTAGTCTGGATTACAGTATATCTCAAAAGTGAGTACACCCTTTAGATTTTTGCAAATATTCTGTTATATCCTTTCAGGGGATAACATTATCCTACTGAAACTTTGATATAACTTAAAGTAGTCAGTGTGCTGCTTGAATAACAGTATAGATTTATTGTCCTTTGAAAATTACTCAGTACACAGCTGTTAATGTCTAAACAGCTGGCGACAAAAGTGAGTACACCCCATAGTGAACATGTCCTAATTGTGCCCAATGATGTTGTTTTCCCGCCCTGGTGTCATGTGACTCGTTAGTGTTACAAGGATTCAGGTGTAAATGATAAGCAGGGCTGTTAAATTTGGTGTTTTGGGCACAATTCTCTCTGAATGCTGGACAACATGGCACCTCATGGCAAGGAACTCTCTGAGCGGCTGAAAAAAAGGATTATTGCGCTTCACAAAGATGGCCTTGGCTATAAGAAGATTGCCAACACCATGAAAATGAGTTGCAGCACAGTGGCTAAGATCATACAGCGGTTTTCCAGGACAGGTTCCACTCGGAACAGGCCTCGCCAGGGTCGACCAAAGAAGTTGAGTCCACGTGCTCAGCGTCATATCCAGAGGTTGGTTTCCAAAAATAGACGTGCGAGTGCTTCCAGCATTGCTGCAGAGGTTGCAGAAGTGGGATGTCAGCCTGTCAGTGCCCAGACCATACGCCGCACACTGCATCAAATCGGTTTGTATGGCGGTCGCCCCAGACAGAAGCCCCTTCTGAAACCGATGCATAAGAAAGCCCGCAAACAGTTTGCTGAAGACAATGAATCCAAGAACATGAGTTACTGGAACCATGTCCTGTGGTCTGATGAGACCAAAATAAACCTGTTTGGGTCAGATGGTGTCCGGCGTGTGTGGCGGCACCCTGGTGAGGGAGTACCAAGACAAATGTGTTTGCCTACAGTCAAGCATGGTGGTGGCAGCATCATGGTCTGGGCTGCATGAGTGCTGCCGGCACTGGGAGCTGCAATTTCATTGAGGGACACATTGAATTCCAATATATACTGTTGACATCCTGCAGCGAAGCATGATCCCCTCTCTTCGGACAACTGGGCCGTAGGGCGTTTTCCAACATGATAATGACACCTACTAAACACACCTCCATAGATGACAACGGCCTTGCCTGAAGAAGCTGAAAGGTAAGGTTGATGGACTGGCCAAGTATGTCTCCCAGACCTTTAAACCAATTGAGCACCATTGTGGGGCACTCCTCAAGGGGAAGGTGGAGGAGTGCAAGGTGTCCAACATCCGTGCGCTCCGTGATGGCCTTTCGGTTGAGGAGTGGAAGAAGATTCCAGACGCACCTGTGCAGCCTTCTGGTGAATTCCATGCCCAGGAGGGTTAAAGCAGTGCTAGATAACAATGGTGGTCACACAAAATATTGACACTTTGGGCACAATTTAGACATGTTCACTATGGGGTGTACTCACTTTTGTTGCCAGCTGTTTAGACATTAACAGCTGTGTACTGAGTAATTTTCAAAGGACAATAAATCTATACTGTTATTCAAGCAGCACACTGACTACTTTAAGTTATATCAAAGTTTCAGTAGGATAATGTTATCCCTGAAAGGATATAACAGAATATTTGCAAAAATCTAAAGGGTTGTACTCACTTTTGAGATATACTGTATTTTGTGACCTCACGACGAGTTGTCGATGCGCTCTTGGAATGTTGGTAGGCCGGCCTCTTGGGAAGGATCACCACTGTTCCAAGTTTTCTCCATTTGCTGAATAATGTCTCCGTGGTTCGCTGGAGTCCCAGAGCCTTACAAATGGCTTTGTAACCCTTTCCAGACTGATAGAAGTCAACAACTGTTTCTCATCTGTTCTTGAATTTCTTTAGATTGCGGCATCATGTGCTTCACAACTTCACATCGACAGACCGGTTCTGTGATGTTTAGCTTCAACAGGGCTGGCAGTGATCATGCCTGGGTGTGTCGAGTGAAATTGAACCCAATTATCAATTACATTTGGTCAATTGGTGGATTTAGTAACTAAGGGAGCAATTACTTTTTCACATAGGGCCAGGAAGGGTTGGATAAGCTTTTTCCTTCAATAAATGAAATCATCATTTACGTTTACTCGGGTTATCTTTGTCTCATATTAAAATAAGTTTGATCTGAAACATTTCAGTGTGACAAATATGCAAAAGTAGAAGAAATTGGGAAGGGGGGGGAAATTCTTCTTCACACCACTGTACGTGGGAACAAAATATTAGAAAAACCCGAAGCATACAACTATGACACAGTTTACAAAGGTTCTGTACTGCTGGGATGTTCTATTGGATTGCATTATTACAGTGTACAAGGGTCTCCGTTGTTCTAGTAACTGGATACCACTTAAGCTATAACCTAATGAATGAGCATCTAATGTCAGCTAATCACTGACGGGTGATGAATTAAAGTAAAGTTTATCATTCCACATTAAAAAACTGTGACATGAGGATCCCCTTTGCTTTGATTACTTCCTGTTTACAATGGAAACTGAGCTCTGCTGTGATCTAGGGTTGGGCTGATGAACGTTGTACATCGTCGATGGCTGAAAGTCCAACGAGTCCACACCAATTCTGATTTATCAACGGTGCACAGATTGATTTTGCAGGGGCAATTGAAGGTGGACACTCGGGCTGTCACAAGCAATCACAAAACAATTATTGTCATTGATGGATAGTTGTAAGTGCTTATTTTCTCTAGACAGCACACCTGAGAGAGAGGAAGACGAAGAGAGTGAGAGAGAGAGAGAGAGAGAGAGAGAGAGAGAGAGAGAGAGAGAGAGAGAGAGAGAGAGGGGGAGAGAGAGGGCAAGAGCTACTGGTACAATTTACGAACGCACTTATTTTCAGTCTATGGAACGCATTCATTTCTGGCAAAAATAACATCACGATTGACATCACAGATATCCTTTCATCCGTAATGGTGGATATACTGTAGCTCCTGTAGCGCAGTCCGAGTGATCAGCACTCAGTCAAGCAGCGCGGCAAAAACAATATCCCTCGCAATGTTTCACTATGGACATCGTCATATGCAAATTTGGTAGACATCACCAACACTACTGTTATCCATGTATTTCTATGGTGAAAACACAGAATCTATCCGGATTTAAAACTAGTACATAAATGTATGGTCATTCTAGCAATCTAATGGAGATGGTTAGTTAATCCTTTATTTGAATAGACAGTATAGTCCAACACAGTAACCTTGTCCCTTGCGTAGGATATTGTGTGCTTTTTTGAAAGCTGTTATTTTCTGCTTCATCCGTTCACTGTCTGACATCACTTCTTCCTCTTAAGGCCCGAACAGAGATGGCACTATTGGAGAGGACACCATCCGTGCATCTCTGATTTCAGCTGTGAGTGATAAGCTTCGCTGGAGGATGAAGGAGGAGATGGACAGAGCTCAGGCGGAGCTGGACGCCCTGAAGCGAACGGAGGAGGATCTAAAGAAAGGACATCAGAAACTGGAGGAGATGGTCTCAAGACTGGACCAGGAAGTGGTGAGAGATCCTCCACTTCTCCAAAGTTAAATCTGTATTTGTTTATGTCCTCTACTGTTTTGTTCCCTCTATAACACAAATGATATGGTTGTAATCATTATGCTTCTACTAGTCTGAGGTTGACAGGAATATCGAGCTGCTGAAGAGAAAAGACGAGGAGCTAAGTGAGGCCTTGGAGAAGATGGAGAACCAGTCAGAGAACAATGACATTGACGACGTCATCGTTCCCACAGCTCCGCTGTACAAACAGATCCTCAACCTGTATGCTGAAGAAAATGCAATTGAGGACACTATCTTCTACCTGGGAGAGGCGCTCCGCAGGGGCGTCATAGACCTGGAGGTTTTTCTTAAGGTGACCACGCCAACACAACTGCATAACCTGATGTCTACTCTGAAAGAGCACATTAGCAGAGCAGCAGCATCAATCCTCAGTCTGTCTACACAGGTTGCGTTCAGACATAGTATTGAGTGTAGGTCACACACAATTTGACAGCGCTCCGATGCCAACACACAATCCGCTCTTAAAACATGAGAAAATAGACTGTGAACAGCTGTATTGATTAAAACTGAAGCTTATCTGTTCTGCAACTGATGCGGACCACTGAAACGCCTCCTGTGTAGACACTCTTTAAGAGACACAGACATACAAACTCTTAAATCCTCTGCGGTTTTAGCCTTAAGGCCTCTTTTTCTTTTTTGTTACAGCATGTACGCCTTCTGTCCAGGAAGCAGTTCCAGCTCCGTGCCCTCATGCAGAAAGCTCGCAAGACTGCCGGCCTTAGTGACCTCTACTGACCCACACTGACTACCAGGAAATGTTCATATCTTCACGCTCTCTTACTCTCTCCTCTTCCGCCTCTCTTTTTATTCCCCTTTTATGTCTTATTTTTACTCTATCTCTATACAATCTGAGACAGAATTCTGAACAGCAACAACAGAATGATTAAAAAAGCAACATTTTTGAAGAACTGGACTCGTCTGTGTGGCCACAGTTCTTCTAGGAAATCATTTGTGTTTTTATTCTGACCAAATAATTATTTGAGATAATTCTGCATTAACAGTCATGACCCATTTGCACCAATATTAAATACGAAACCACATTGTAAACCAGGTACTGCGGTTGACACAAAAACATAATTAACACACATGCCATATTGGCAAAAGTGACGTGGGAGACGTACTGTGAGTTAGTGTGTCGACCTGTATATGTTGCACTGCAGGGTAGCCCACAGGTTCTGTTCGCAATCTCTTTGCCAGACAATGTAATTTGGCTAGTAAGCACAACTTGTTAGCGGTTAGAAGAAAGGGGCTTTGTCGAGAGCCCCATATGTCCTGTCCCCTCATGATGAAAAGGTTAGGCTCTGATATAAATACCCAGGGCTTCCTTTCAGTAAGGACATGGGGTTCAGCCTCAGGATTGAATTGCTGTCCGAGTCATCTTCAGTAGCCATGGAGTCAAAGGGATCACTTTTCATACAGTAGAGGTGATGATGAAGATGAACATGAACTGTGTTTCTTCATTGTCTTTGTTTGAGTCTTTTAATGGGTTATATGTTGAGCTCCCCTGCCACTTGACCACTGTTTTTTATTTCCTGTTGCCCTGTCTCTTCACAACATATGAGAGGTTCTTTGTCAGCTGCTCAGGTCTACCCTCCAGTCTGACTGCATTAACAGTCAATCTTGTACAGTAGTTGTTTCACTATGTACAGTGTCTATGTCCAAGGTGGATGACGGTCTTGACATACTTTATTCTAATGTATTACATTTTGTTTTCTTTACTTTTCTGTTTTCCTTGTGCTGTCTACTTATTCTCAGTCCTTCTGAGGTTTAGGTTTTCAGTAATCATGAGGAAAACGTTGTGAATAAAGCTGGCGCATTGGAGGGTACAAAATAAATCAAAACAATATTGTACTAATCAAAAAGTTAACTTATGTAAAGTTTGCAGACAGGTCTCATTTAAATTAGCCTTTTACTAAATGCACTTTGAATTGTATGATAGAATATCTGCTGTTATTTTTTTCTTGTTTCCAATTCAACCATAGACCACCTGTTCTTTTATATCTGTAGATTTATGTAAATCAGTACAAATAAATAAAATCTGATTTAATGGATCATTTCTTTGTAATCATTTCATTATTTATTTTCTTAATGGTTTGATGCAATATTAATCACAGAAAAAAACTCTTCAAATACAAACTGCTTCTTGCTCGTTTGGATGACAAACACAGGAAAGGACAAAGGACAGACTTGTATAATCATCCTGGCAGATTTATTAGACTTTAAGGCAAATTAAAGATCAATATCCAGCTGCCATGACAGGTACAGTTCCTCAGTGAGACAGGTTGTAACAATACTTAAATAGATCTTAACAGTTATAAATATCATTCCTCTTAAACTTTATCTTCCAGAGTCAATTAGAGTAAAAATAAATACAAAACCCTTTGACGGTATTTATTGTACGCAAACAAACACCGTCAAGATAATAAACTTCTGTTATGATTGTTGCTGACTCTTCTCCCCTTGGTTCTCTGTAATCGTTTTGCTGAGTTAAATTATAGCAAGTTACTTTGTTGACAATCCCTTTCTAATTCTCTCAGATTCAACCTGTGTTCCTTTCGTGCCAGTTTTTGAAAAACCTGCACTTGTGGTTAGGTTTGTTTGCAAAAGGCTTTAATGCCAACCAGTAAATGTAGCATCATGTTTCTCAAGGTACTTTGGTATCACAGGAGTTAATCCCAGTTATATATATGCAGCAGTGTTACGGCTGTAGGTGGATTGCTACCTATAGTCATAGGAAATGGAATGCCTCCATTATACTCCAAATAAAAAAAATTAAAAACAGAGATTACCAACTGGCAACAATCACATAATAAATACAAACTACAGACAATAAGTTTACAGAAGCAGCAGCAACAGTGCACAGTAACAAACAGCACATAAAATGTATACACTCTTTATGCAAAGGCCTTACTTTTCTTGTGAGGACAGGACAACAAATAGATATACCCACGCACCAACATAGGGCTCAAAGGCTAAAATATGAGTTTTCAGTCATGGAGGGAGGCGGCAAAGGGAAATGACACTCGTGTGAGTATGTGAAGGTAAAATCTAGCTTCCACTAGTTATAGCTGCAAACAGCCTTTTTTTTAAAAATAGATATTTAGAGGTTTCTTTCGCCGGTTGCAGTGAGGGGCACAAGAGGTACAGTAGGAAGGAGTGAACCACAGTGTCGAGTGTGGTTTCAGAGTGGATTGGGAGAGTTCAGAGCAACGCTCTTCACAGTTTGAGCTCCTTCTGCACGCCCCACAGGGTCTCGGCGCTGTTCACCAGCTGCTTCTCCTCTTCGGCCTTCAGTGTCATGTGAATCACATCTGTCAGGCCGCTGTTGCCCAAGACACAAGGGATGCTCAGGAAGACTTCATCCTTTACTCCATGCATGCCCTATCAGAGGAAGGGAGCACAGTAAGGTCAGGGTTAGCGGGTCATTTCATAATATATGAAGAATGTACAGTAGGTTTGTGCAATACGATGAATTTAATCATGTAGGATTTGGAAAACAGCTAAATGTATCGCTTGCTTCCGATCTCACCTGGACCAGTGTGGACACAGGGTGAACTTTGTGCAGGTTCTTAAGGATGCTTTCCACCAGGTCAGCCACAGACATACCAATGGCCCAGGAAGTGTAGCCCTTCAGTTTAATAACCTCATAGGCCCTGCAGTGCACAAACATAATAATAAAGGAAAATACATTTGTTATCACTCTGCTTTGGTATTTGGGACGGTGTTTGCTCCCACTTTGTCATTGGAAATTTCCTCTTGATAAAACATGGAGCCTGAATTCACAGAGAACATCTGTCTTTTGAAGTTTATTTGCGATATAAAAACAATTCACATTTGCGAATGTGGATCTCCGAGCTCGCTAGGCCGGCCAGAATGAGATAGAGAAGGTAATTCAAAAGCAAGTACTTGTACAAAGAGGCGTGCATCATGAACTTCCCTTATTCTCACCCTTAGCAGTTGTCATTTTATCAACACAGTGTTATCTCTGTCTATTCACAATCTTATGTCTAGAAAGTCTTGTTTCTGATTCTGAGATTTCAGATGTTTATCACCACAAGAGAAGCGCAAAATTGATTGACACTTGCATCTATGTTCAGTGGGAAGTTTATAATTGTCATTCCCAAACCTCTGCTGTGTAGAGCTTGATGTATGCATGTACGTAGGTATTGCACCATAAACTCAAATCAATTCATCTGGATGCATTCAAAATAACTCTGGAGAGAAACATGAACGAACATGGATGTCTTCTTGTTTCATACACTAAAAAAAGAAATCTCACACAAGGCCTCGTAACTACTGGCCATGCAGATGGAGAATTGTTCCCCTTTGGTAATGTTTCCTTGTTCTCTGTTGAGACATGCATGGTGTACATTCTTCCCTCAACTTTGTCACTCTTTTATTTCATACCTGACAAATCAACTTGTAGAGGATTGACCTCTTTATAAAAACACCTAGAGGGATATGTCAGGTTGGCTGAGCGTCAAATAAAATATTACAAGCCAAACTGTTGCATCACTTAACTGTCAAAGGAATGATACAACTGCATATTACAACAAAAAGAAGTAACACATATAGCAATACTGATTAGGCAACATGGATAGGGCATTTAAAGTCATACATTTAGGGTGAACCTGTCTTTGATCAGGATTAAATAGTGTCTGATGTTTCATTAATACAGACCGCTGAGTGTAAGCGAGGCCATGAACTCTACTGTACAGTATTGTGTTATGGGGAATGACATAGCTATTGTGTTTGCACTGGCTGCCAGGATCTAGTGAGCCAGTTACACAGAGGTGTACCGTGTACCTGCCTCCGCTTGCCTTCCTGTGAATTTCTTTCAATAAAACATATTATGTATGGTTCCCACCTGAGTGCTGGACAGATGGCCTGTACATGTCATACTTATATGCAGATTAGATTGAGGAGTGTGTGTGAGAAGAAATGTGATTTGCAGGGTGGTTCAGGGACTTGTTTCAGCTCATTGGTGGATTACGGGAAAATAACATCTACTCACCCATCAACCACCATTTTATGAACAGACTTCCAGTCCTCACTGTCACCCGCATTGCCCATCTGTGGGTTAAGGCCCTGCAGAGAAACTCCAGCAACATTCACACCACTCCACACAGGCACTATGAGAAACAGACAAGCATACAGAAAAAAATAAAGAATACAATAGTGATAAAGTAAAGGTATAAAACATGTACATGATGTAGCTGTATTGTAAGATTTGCAGCACGCCAACAAACGGGTACAGTGCAAGGCAGAGATTTATTATTATTATTTTTAAATCAGAGCTGCATACCACTGGAGTCTCCATGCTCTCCGATAATCCAGGCGTGGCAGCTGGAAGGGTGGAGGTTGAGCTTCTCTCCCATAAGGTGGCGGAAACGGGCAGAGTCCAGGTTGGTGCCAGAGCCTATGACACGGTGGCGGGGGAAACCACTCAGCTTCCAGGCCACGTATGTCAGGATGTCCACTGGAAAGGTAAAGAGGACAACTCTTAAAAATGAGAGCTACAGGTGTTACTCTCCACGTGTACCCCCTAACACTATTTCAATCCACATCTTCTCTCCTGACATGTCCCTCCTCCCTCACTCATCCACACCCCGGTCTGACTAACCTGGGTTAGAAACCACCATCAGGATGCAGTTGGGGCTGTACTTGACAATGTTTGGGATGATGAACTTGAAGATGTCGACGTTGCGCTGCACCAGGTTAAGACGGCTCTCGCCCTCCTGCTGGCGGGCACCGGCTGTCACCACCACCACTTTGGAGTTGGCCGTCACACTGTAGTCTGACAAAAAGGAGAGGTGTTCTTATAGTTTCAGTTAGGGTCAAGTTGACATACCAGAGTAAAAGGTTGTAGTTATTTTTGTGCGTTCTGACCTTTGGCTCCCACAATCTTGTGTGTCTTGAGGAAGAGGGATCCGTGCTGCAGGTCCATGATCTCACCCTTCAGCTTGTCCTCCATCACATCAACCATGGCCAGCTCATCACACAAGTCCTGATTATATACATACATACATACATACATACATACAATAAGTCATTCTGACTAGGGCTGAATCAAACTTTTATTTAGATTTTTCAACTAAATCTGACAATTATTTTCTTTATTAATCATTTTGGTCTGTAAAATGTCAGAAAATAGTGAAAAATGTCACAGTGGCTGAACTCGGTGTTACTTCCAGACGTAGAACATGGATTAAAGTGAGGAACTACACCATTCATCTCTGACTTGACTGTTCAGCAGCATTGTTAGTTGTAAAACCTGTGACCTGGTTTCTCTTAGTCTCTGTTGTTCCTCAGCTGGGACAGATCAAGAATATAAATGGGAAATGCAATGTTTCCTGTCCAGTTTTTTTTAATAGTTATAATTTAAAAAAGGTATTATTTTGTATTCATACCAAGCATTACATAAACTGATTCTACTAGATATAGACCCTTGGAGGTTGATCAGTTCTGAGACTATTTTGCAAACTTTTTTATGCAATTGATAATGAAATATTAGTAGTGAGTCGTACGTATTTCATTCATCTCATTCATCTACATCGGTAGATTCAAGTTTCTACTTTTCAAGGGGTTTATTAAAAGCTCCTTATGCACACCCAGGACTTCAAAAGAACAAATGTGTACTTCGCACTCTATTAACTGTCATGTCACAACTATCACCGTTTTGAAGCAGTCATCCCATCTATTTCGTCTTTTCTCATTTCAACAGCGCTCTTACTCGGACATGCACACGCATCCCTCGGCTCTTTCTCTTCACTTCACACAGTCTCTATATTTCCGTTTTACCTTGAGCAGTATGCTGATGGCAGAGGCCATTCCCACCATACCGACTCCCACCACCGTCACCTTGTTCCTGCTGCCAACAGGCTCCTCCTTCATCACGTGGCCGATCAGCTTTTCCTTGGTGGACATCTGAGGAAAGTAAACAGGTTTTAGGAAAAAGTGTAAGTACGCAGGTAAAAAGAGGAGCGAGAGGGAGGGTGAGAGTGTGGGAATAGCGAAGCAGTAAAGTAGTGCTACATTATGTATGGGACGGTTCTGATAATTCGTTGTTACCAATAGGACCACATAAGGGCGTACGTGCGCCGCGAGCGTTACCGCATGTCGTCGTGACCATGGTCGGCATCCATCTCAGTTACATAATTCAAAGTGTGCCCTTTTCCTAACCCCCAAAACATGACATAAAATGTCTACAACGAAACATTCCAGTTCACTATTCTTAGGTCTATCACTCTTATCTCTTGGTTACTTCCTTAAATGGCAGTATGCTTTGCTTCACAGAGCCACTCTGGGTCTCTAGCAACCCCTGTCTGGAAAGATTACTGCAGCACAGACCATCCCCAGCTGACGTCACACTACTGCTTATGGCAAGGCTGCTCAGGCTTGCATCATCAGTATGAGCCTGCTTCTTCTGTGATGTGGAAACGAGCACGTAGTAGAGTGTCTGACAGGATATATACATTGTAATACCTTACATAAGAGGATATTTAAGACCTCTTCATGGCGAGTTTGCACACAATATGGTAAGTGGGCCAGTCATACCCGATATCCCTTTATCCAATTATCTGTAACCCAGAGGTGAGCTGAACGTTTACAGCATACCAGGCCCTGGCCCAGAGGTGAGCCGGGTTTGCGCTTTACAAGAGAACCCTTTGTTAGTTTATAGTAAAGGATTACTGTACATGTTCAATACTGGCCAGAGTTCCTTTCTTTACTGTTCAAATGTACTGTACAAACCCACCAAAAATACTACTGTAGCATGACTGAATGAGGATTACAAGAAGGATTATTAGTAGCTCAAATAATTTAATGTGATATTGTTAGAGAGAGAGAGAGAGGGAGGTGGACTTTTTGTGTTAAACTTCAGATTATATACATTTCTGGGATTTAAAAAAATAGGGAGTGGTTACTTATAACTGGACAACTAAAACTGCTTTATAAATGCATACATACATTATCATATTTCCTTGTACATTATGACATCTAATCATCTGATCACCAAAAGGTCATTGGGGGTGTACAGAGCTCTGATGGGGTGTCAGGTATCACAGCTGAGGGTCAGTATCGGGTCTTTCAGGTTACACCATTTTGCAGGCGAATGAATATATTTTGTTTACGCATTCCTGAATTTGATGTGATCAGACCAGTTTTTCCACTTTTTTATTTGCCTGCTCGACATGCTGGATTATCTTTGCAGGAAATTAAAACAAGATTTAGTTTCCCCTTTGCAGTCATAGAATGTAGTCAGACAGACATCTACTGTAGATGCCAACAGGCGGCAACTGACTTTGAATATTCATCCACTGTACTGTTGGCATTAGTTTGAGTAATCAGATAATTAATTAATTCAACCTTTATTTTAACCCAGATATATATATAGAGGTAGAGAACTAATTTACAATATAGCCAGGTAAAAAAAATAAACAAAAAATTCCAAGGCTACCAAAAAACACAAAAAAAGAAACTGGCAATAAAAATAATAAAAAGCCAAAAAAAGTCAAAGAATAAAACCTTAAGAATAAATGAAACACTTACAAGTTAAAGTAAATGAATCAAGAACAAGCTGGAAGTGAAATAGGATGAAATTGATACAGGCGAGGGACACAGAACTAGATTGTTCTGCCCTGTTAGTCCAAATATAAACTACACAAAGTGTTATGGTAGCGCAATATTTAGAATAACTTATCTTTCTAGAAAAGTGAAATTCATCCACATCTGGCAAAGCACTGATAGTGTTAACATAGCTGCAGCATCAACACTACTGTCACTAAGATCTACTTTCCCATGGGCCAGCATATGAATGCCTTGCATTTCCTGTGCTTGGTTCATTTATGGCTCAGACTGCGGTGTGGATGGTGGTCGCCATGGTCAGCAGAGGGCACCCGTAACAGTTTGTGTAACAGTCTGCGTTTTTTACATCGACATACAATCTGATGCAACAATACACACACACATTCAAACCACCTGCACTTTAGGGTTATTATATTAACCTATATTATTATCGTAGGCTATGGGGGTATTGCCCATATTGTCTTTGTGTGAGTTATTACATAGATGTGTCCACTATTTACAACATCATCCTTACAACTATTCATGTATCTGATATGATCGTTGCTGCAACAGGTATGCAATTACGCTGACAGGCCAACATCCTGTTGCTTCTGCTACTCCGTATCACACATGCAAACTTAATTGTACAAATCTAAACACGTAGTTTAGCCTTAAGGGTAACCTAAAACAACTCACGTAGATATCGGACTGATTCACAGCCAACCAACACGATCGATAATGACTAGCGACACGCCCCTCTCCTATTATCTTACATCCTACTACTCTCGATGTGCCGGCAAACAATTGAAAATAAATCCTAGTTTCCAGAGAATACCAAAGTGTACTGTGTGTAATGTAAATGTTAGTTATTTTACCTTTTGGCTTCAGTTAAACAGGTAGAAACGCGAGCTGGAATGTGTCTGCTCCTCCTGAATGCAGCTTTTCCGCAGAAGTGGTGCTGCAGAGGAGGTGTTTCCAGTATATAAAGACGGCCTCCTCAGTAGACGTGACGTACGTACATGCTAATGAGACTGGTTGGATCATCTGGAGTCGGGTGCGTGCTAAATGGCACGTCCGCGACAGGATGGGTCAGTGAAAGAGTGTGGATTCCCTGTGCTTGTTTTTATTATTTAGAGATAGCTTGTTGTGTAATTGTTGAGAAAAACGTGAATGGACACCTTTTGTTGTCGTCCTAGAAACGTGACGTTATCACCATTTCTGTCACGGAACCGATGTGCTCCATAAAAGCACACCTGACATCTAAAATATTAAATGACACATTGGTATGACTGTTTGTCATTTAGCAAAAATGTTGTCCCAAGAATGGTGGAAAATATTATCGAGGTAAAATATGTTCTCAGGATGCTGCTTGCCTCTACAACTACAGCAAACGACTCGGATTTTATTTATGGTTTCATTTGAAAACACTCCGTCGCCGGATGGGTTCACAATCGGCTATAACACCATAATAATCTGCTTGCAGTGTGGATTTTTTTTTGCAGTTTTATATGACTCATGTCGGTGATGCAATTTGAATTTTCGAAAATAAATTGAATCAATGTGGCTGTTGATTTAAAGCACTGGGATGTTTAGGTGTTGGCCTACATGTAATGTGGCAGACACCGGCGGAAATGGTCCCTCCTAAAAAGAGGGGGATTTGGATGATAGCCAGGTTTATTACGTCACTATTCTACCCCATTATCAGCATGTTAGCGCCCTCGTCTGCCTAGTTTAAATTATTACAACACAAGGCAACACGCCTTTTGTAACATTCTGCGGAATGTTCTTTCTCTGTTTCAGATGAGTGAAGTGACATAAGAGTTGCATAATAGTTACAATATATGCTATGTTCATTTGTTTTCAATTGTTCTGGTCCTGGACCAAAAATGAGTGCGCTGAGACCATCCAGTTCCAGTAATGTGTTATTATTTACACCTGGATTTCTTTGATCATCTCTGTTCAGAGATATGTACATTTCTGTGATTTTAAATATGTTTTCCTACTAAGTTATTCACCATTTGAAAACATATATATTCCTATGGGACTCAACATTTACCGAATTTACCCGAAAATACCTACAAACGACGTACCCAAATAAATTGAAAGCTGCTCTTCAACCATTTGCACCAGCTGCATGATTTTGGGCTCATTCAAAAGATAACTCTTATTGTTCTTGCAAAACAGTGAAGAATCACTCCAAGTGCTTCTAGCACTGAGTAATAGTGGTCTGAATGTACTGAATTTGAAGAAAATACACTCCGCCAGAATTTCTTTGTTGAAAAAGATGTCTGAAAACGGGTATAGCTGGTAGTCCCGGCTGAAATACACAATAGAAACATAGAACCAAGTGTTATCAAGTTCACCACCAAATTTCAGATAAAAAGGGATAAAAACTTAATTTATCCGACAGGTTTGTCTAAGAGTAACACCAGGTGTACACCAACTGTGCAATATGTACATGTACATATTATAATATTTATTACTAAATATTTTTATTTTTTATTTATTTATAAATAACTATTATATACCCATATTCCCTGTTAGTAGTAATCACACAGAGTAAGTGAAGTATAAAGACATTTTTTTCTAATATTTTTATGTTTTTTTGTGTTTTTTTGTGTACAATAAATCAAATAAACTCAAATGAAGTGTCAATCTAATGCTGAGAGCCCGCGCTAAAACTAGGATGTGTCTGAACCGTGATGAGCGCACAAGATATTCGTTATGACTGTTTATGATCACACAATGTAAAAATCGATCAGCTGATTTCACAGATTGCAACACCTGTTCATGGACTTTTAGCGATGTGACGATGTTCACAGTGGATATCTTTTTACCGGAAACGAACGTGTGGACATCTGGCAATCGCTTATCAGCATCTTTTTCAAAATATTGCTGAAAAGAGGATATTTATGAGGCTTTATGGGTAAGTGGGCTCAAAGTTATGATTTTGATTTTGAGTGTACTTGCTAGTTTGAGGAGCTGATTGTACCGCTGTTGTGATTTTCATCTCCATATTAAAATAGACGAGATTCTAAGCTTTTTTTTTTTTAGAATTTAATAATCAAACCATCATGCAACACCATCATCCCCCGTTCTTCTCCCCCTTCCCAGACATCCCTCGCACCTCCCCCTCGGCTTATATCAAGGACATCCCCCCACCTAAATAATATGTCATGCCGTTCCTGTCTTGACTACTACCAGACTAAATCATCAACGCTCAGCACACACTACGTCTGGTTATCTTAGATCTATCAGTACACAACCAGGACCAGGCTTTGCCTCCTATCACAGACTCCCTGCAGCTGAAAGTGGCTCTTCTGAATGTCAGATCATTGGCTAACAAATCGTTTTTGATTAATGATCTAATAGTTCAAAAGAACTTGCACTGTATGTTTCTAGTTGAGACCTGGTTAAACAACATTACTGGTGTGGCAATACTGAATGAGACGTGTCCTCCAAGTACTATCAGGCAGTCAGGCAAAATAAGAAAGGTGGAGGGATTGCCACTATCCTATCAGCGTCACTTGTATGTAATGACATTGACTTGGGTGAATTTACATCATTTGAATATCTTGCTATTGAGCTCAAAGCAGAACTATCTTTGCTCATCATCACACTGTACAGGCCACCAAAATATTCAGCACTATTTCTAGAGGAATTCTCAGACCTGATTTCACTCAGCATCACTAGATGTGAAAGAATAATCCTGCATGGAGACCTAAATATTCACGTAAATAAGAAGAATGATCCCAAGACTATTGAACTTGAAAAGTTACTAGACAGCTATGATCTAAAACAAAATATCAGTGAACCTACTCATCTGCATGGTAACACACTAAACCTAGTGATAACGACAAGGCTGGACATCGATAAGGTCTCAAGTAATCAAATTACCAATATCTGACCATCACTGTGTGTTTTTTGATGCTAACCTACTCTTAACAAAGACCAAAAGAGAGACAGTAGTCAAAAAAAGAATACTAGATGACACAGCAGAGGAAACATTCTCTAACATCATGAGATCATTTGAGCCATGCTCAGGCTGCTCCTTAAATCTCATGGTTGAAAATCTAAACACCACCTTGTCATCTACCCTGGATACTGTTGCTCCATTAAAGGTCAAAAAGAAATCGAGTGACAGAATCTCCCCACGGTTAAACAACAGCAATGTTACTCAGACTAAGAGGACTTGTAGAGCAGCTGAACGAAGATGGAGGAAAACTAAACTCACAGTTAACTACAACAAAGAATCCATGGCTGCCTATGGTAAAGCAATGCAGCTGGCAAGAAAAGATTACTTTTCTAAGATCATCACAGAGAACGTTGGAAATTCTAGAATAATATTCTCTACTATTAACCAACTACTGAACACTGCCCACACCCCTCCGCAGTCCTCTGCATCACAGTGTGAAGAACTCGTATCGTTCCTCGATCATAAAATAACTTCAATCAGAGTCAGCATCACTTATGATGCAGACACAGAGAACATCTGCAAACATTGTGATGTAACCATGTTACACCTGCATTCACCTGCATCACATTAACTGAGCTTCATAAAACTGTGATGGAATGTAACTCCTCCACCTCTTGTGTTGACCCGATACCTATAGCATTCTTTAAGCGGATATTCGACAGCATTTCAAGTCACGTCCTAAATATTATAAACACGTCTCTTCTAATGGGCATCTTCCCAGACGCCTTCAAAACAGCCGTTGTAAAACCCTTGCTAAAGAAACCTAACCTGGACAGTAATACGCTGACCAACTATAGGCCAATATCTAACCTTCCATTCATCAGCAAAATACTAGAAAAAATTGTCCCGGTCCAAATAAACTCCTTTCTTAAAGAAAACAACATCCTGGAGGAATTTCAATCAGGCTTCAGAGCATGCCACAGTACCGAAACTGCTCTGACTAAAATAATTAGTGACCTCAGACTAAACTCTGATACAAATAAGGTCTCAATTCTTATCCTACTAGACCTAAGCGCAGCATTTGACACGACATTTTGACATCCTAATTAATCGTCTAGAAAAACTGGTTGGTCTTTCTGACTGTGTTAAACTGATTCAGAACATATATCAAAGGGAGAAAGTATTTTGAGTATTTTTTTCAGAGAAGCATGACGCCCACTTTGGAGTTCCACAAGGGAGTTGCCTCGGTCCATTACTGTTCTCCCTATATATGCTACCACTGGGGGACATCATTAGAGAACACAATGTGTGCTTCCATAGCTACGCGGATGACACACAGCTGTACATCTCTGCTGAACCAAATGATACTACAGCTATTAACTCCATCACCACCTGTCTGTCAGCAATAAATAAATGGATGAGTAATAATTTCTTAAAATTAAATGAGAACAACACTGAAATCCTACTAGTAGGTCCTGTAACAAAAAGAGAGATGATGCTGAATAACATGGGGAAACTTACTCCTTGGATTAAAGCTGAAGTTACAAGTCTTGGTGTTATCATAGACTCAGGTCTAAGCTTTAAATCCCACATAAACAAGGTGACAAAAACATCATTCTTCCACCTTAGAAATATAGCTAAAATCAGACAATTTATAAATCAAAAGGATGCTGAAAAACTAATCCATGCTTTTATCTCAAGCAGACTCGATTACTGTAATGCACTCTTTACCGGCCTCCCAAAAAAAATAACGGAGAGACTTCAGCTCATCCAAAACTCTGCAGCGAGGCTGCTGACTAGAACCAAGAGGAGAGACCACATCAGTCCAGTGTTAGCCGCTCTACACTGGCTTCCAGTAACTTTTAGAATTTATTTTAAGGTCCTCCTTCTTGTATACTAAGCCCTAAACGGAACCGCACCAAGTTACACTGCCAACTCTCTAATAAACTATGTGCCCCCAAGAACATTACGACCATCCACTACTGGTTTATTAAATGTTCCCAGAAACATCCAAAAGAAAACCGGGATGCAGCCTTTTACAATTATGCACCAAAGCTATGGAACACTTTACCTGCAGACATCAGGGAGGACAAGCTCTCTCAATATCTTCAAAAGTAAGCTAAAAACATATCTCTTCACTTTAGCCTTTTAATGATGATATTTTATATCTCTTCACTTTAGCCTTTTAATGGTGATATTTTATACAATCTTTAATGCTGCTACTTTATGCCACTTTAAACTCATTTAAATGCTGCTATTTTTATCTCTTTACTATTACTATTTTACTAAATGCTTTTATTCTGTAAAGACTATTTTCTTTACTTTAGCCTTTTAATGGTGAATCTTTTAATGCTGCTACTCTATGCCACTTTAAACTAATTTAAATGATTTCATTCTGTACTGTTCGTTTTTGCTATAACATTGAATGTGTAAATGTAACTTCGATAAATAAAGAGTGTGTATTTTTGAAAAACCTGAGATCAAATAGAATGTGTTGTTACGAAGACTACCAAGAATGGGTAGCAAAGGGAGTAAACCAGTTGAAAGGCCACAGGGGCCCATTGTTGATCTCATGCTTTCAAAATATGGCTAGTTTAAAACATTTACAAGAATGGTGTAATGAATGTGGTTTCCCGGCAGGAGGGTCGTTAAGTATGGCACAGATAGGGAAACTAGGCATGATTTCCAATACTATTTTATACTATTTTAATTCTGCTATTTTATACTATTTTTAATGGTACTTCACACTCATTTACATCAACACTGTGATTATTGTACTGTAAATGCTCTTATTCTGTATATTCTCTGCTACACAAATAAATCTTATTATTATTATTATTATTATTATTATTATTATTATTATTATTATTATTATTATACAATAAATAGAAAAACAATGTATTATATTGTATTTACAAGTAAGATAATATTTGATCATTTTCATCTAGTTGCTTACACTAAGTATTGTGTTGGCTGCCATCCTGCTTTGTAATCTCCTTTAATACAAACCTGTGTAGTGTTTTCGCAATCTACCGGCTGTACATTAATAAACACATAATCAAATCAACTGTCAGGGGAGGTTAACCTTTCATTGTGGGTTTCTCTTATTATT
Organism: Cottoperca gobio; assembly: GCF_900634415.1. Classification (NCBI taxonomy): domain Eukaryota; kingdom Metazoa; phylum Chordata; class Actinopteri; order Perciformes; family Bovichtidae; genus Cottoperca; species Cottoperca gobio. Next base: position 10,953,204 of record NC_041360.1, on the reverse strand, counting down.
ATTTAAATTATTGGTGGAAATGGATAGTACATAAACACAGACAGAGGTAAGGACATCTGTACATTCAATCAGAGGAAACATGAGAAAACTGTACAAAACTAAACCAAATTATAATATGCAAGCCAGCTGTTGTTGCTAAGAGTGGTTATGCAGGGAACATGTGTGTATGCATATAAGTGTGTGTATTTATAACTGATAGAGAGAAGATATGGGGTGATAACAACACACCACTGGCACCACAGGGGTACAAGGAGAGGTCAGATGGGTTGGTCCTGCTAGTCACGCAATTGTTTTGGGCTTATCTGCTTCGGACTGTGCCCAGAGCCTTAAGAGGGTGCTGGTGCAGGCTAATTGAAAGACAAAGTGATTACTGTGTGGGCACCACGGGAAAATAAAACGACTTCCTTGCCTTTCCAAACTACTGCAAGTCTTCAATAGATGCCAACATTTTAAGAAAGTCGTTTTACTAAGTGCTAAGTTATTGCTGCTGTCACGACACCCCCCACCCTCTCACAGCATATATACAACACACCCGTTGCAGTTTGGTGGCACCACCGCTCTGACAACTCTTTCTCTGTCACACCTTCTTATGCACTGCTCCTCTGTAACTGCTGCCAATCAATTTCATTAGTTCCACCTTCACCACAGTATCCACTTGTGAGATCTGAGTGGATGGTCTAAATTAAACTCCCGAGCTTGGTGTATCCTCTGGAGTGATGAAGCCCAGATGTCAAATAGTCTACCACATGTACACATTCTGCATTCACAGAATAATCCATTCCATGTAAGTTGGCTTTCTGAACTGTGTCAGTCAGTTGTGTTTGTATGTTTTGTAAAATGGATATTGGATCTCATCAATGAGATGGCTATGGAATACTTAAAATCAGAATAAAAGATAAATTAATAGAAATAAATTCAGTTACAGGTATGGAGTATTCCATATGACCATAGACAAAGAAAGAAAGCTCTGTTTAATTCAAATAAAAGAGTTTGAATAATTTAAATTAATTGTATTTTCTTGTGTTGCTTTCTTCTTGCATATATATGCAACACAATATGTAACGCTCACCTACTCCAACCTCTTGTTGTTTTTGTTTACATTTTCTTTCACATGATATGATGATGACAGATATGATCAGCCACTGGTTCAATACAAGCAGTTCACCAGCAGGAGATGCTATCATAAAGGCAGTAGAACTACCTCCAGGCTCTTGTCCACTCGGACAACATTGCCTCTTGGACTTGAATTCTAATTAGAGCACTAGTTTCTACCTGAGTAACATCAAGGATTACCTGATGGCCGTAAGCATTCTGTAGAGTGGAGTTCTCATCCCACAGTGCATACTAATACCACAAAGATGACTCTGCCTCGCAACATCTTTCCGTCCGGCTGATTCCTTTGGTCACAGCATGACTAAAATGAATTGATTCAGTCATTAATTCATAATTATGCGATCAATTCAAATTGAAGGTTCTTTTAGGTCATGTAATATTTATCATATTTAAACTTTAATGCTGAATTAATCAATGACATGCACAGTATATACGTGTGAAAATCAGGCCTTCAACTACATGTAGATCCCCAGGAGTCTTCTAGGTTATCATAGTGGATCAAAGCTGAAGAAAATTGGTTTTGGTTTGACTTACCATGTACTGCTAAATCTTTCCTTACTTAACAATATACATACTGCATTGAATCAAAGGTTTCTACACTTTCCACTCAGATCCCCAGGCCCATTCTCCTCAAATTGCAGTCCCTCCTGTTCAGTTTGAACAACATCTATCACATGGGCCCTGACTTAAAAAATAATGAAAACTTCACTAAAAATTGTGACTTTGACAGTATAAAACACTGCTGGAGATATAAAACACTGCTGGAGACAGATGGAGTTTCATTAGATGTGTGTGAAATCATACTTAATCTCCCGGTGTTTAATGTCCTCAGTTTGCCTACAGCAATGTACTCCAAACTTTCCCAGACTGGAAACAACTTCTTGCCCTTGCTACTGAATTACTTGTACTTATCCTCTTTCCAGTGGTCTCTGGAGCGTGTGCCAATTCAATCGCACCTAGCCCCCCAGTGGAATAAAGAAACACAAGTTTGTCATGTTAGCCTCCCCTCTCACACCACAGGGTCAGTAGCCAACACGGTGTTATTGCACAGGGCATTGGGACCGAGGTGTGTCTATTGAGGGTGATATCCTACCTGTCTCAGCCTGCCGTGTAATTGAAAAAAATCTAATCACCTCGCCACAGCCTCCTCCTCCTCCAGCTTCTGTTTAGAAATAGAACTGAGGCCGAGGAACAAGGCCACATCAATCATAAAAAGATTCTCCGGGGAGCGAGATCACTCTCAAAACTCTGTCAGAACAACATCCAACCCGCTGATGTTACCCTACTTTACCTCAGACGGACACATCCTGAACCACACGCATTTAAACCCACAATCCTGTCTGATTCTGGCTTTGTCCTTACTAATTTGTCCTTCCTTGTCTTTTAACGTGAATCAAACACTCTTCTACCTCTTTCTCTTCCCCTTTCATCTGACTCCTCACTTTCCTTTCCTTCATATCTTTCCCCCCTTCCCTCCCCGCTCCCAGCCCTCCCTCTCCTTCCTTTTCATGGCTTCCAGTTTCGCTCCATGCACACCTTCTGTCGACGATTGATAACATCCCTGATGGAGCTCCTTTATTAGCCACCCACAGGCAGATTAACCAGAGCAATAATACACCAATCAACAGCAATTATGCTGAGATAAACCCAGGGAGAGCTCTGCAGGAAAGTATGTGGCAGTTGCAGAATGATTGGGTGTCTTTTAGTACAGAATTAAAGGTTGTGTGTCTGTGCATACATTTACGTGTTCTACAAGTGCACTTAATTGAGTGTACTTAGTTTTTTTGCCTGCAGACCTAATCCCTTCATAGGGCATGTTATTCTAATCAGATGTGAAATCAGTCCTAGTCCCCTGGCCCTTATCAGGTGTTAATTGAAGTCATGATCAGGCAGGTTGTATTCTCATCTGTGCAGTCTCAAAGTTATTATTGAAAAGCAGAAGCATTAGTGCAACAAACCAGCAGAGTACTGAATCAGTATGGTGGTAATATTGCTCTCTACGTGTAATATTATGATTGAAGGCATCATTACAGCATATTAAAGCACTTCAGTTTTAATGCTGGCACTTGTTAGTTTTTGGACTTCGCTGCCTAAACAACAGCCTGGCATTGTTATAGAGCAGCTAAATGATGATGAAAATGAGTGGAAGGGTAGATATGAGTTTCCTGCCTGCAGGCATTCATGCACCAGCCAAGTCTGTTTTCAAGAACAGCTGTGTAGATTTAACCCCCCCCCCAAACCCCACTGTTTTTTGCACTCACAAACACACATTCACGCAAGTACACACCCGCACTTGCACACGCGTATGTGCTTCCATTCACATAGAAACCCACAAGCAGGAGCTACTTTTTAATGGCAGACCAAGGACCCTAGAAGCTGTTTACTGCTGTGTAACTGGGAAGCCCACCAATCTTTCAATTCCAGATCTGCTTTATACCAGCGAGGGAACTTGCCAAACTGTGTGTGCTGATGCATCAGATTAGTCACCCCCAACTGGCTTCAGAAACAATGATCCGACTCTCATATCAAAGTAGACCTTCAATTATACTTTGCTGATTTCATTTGGCTCTTTTAAGATTTGAGCTCAGCGCAGCAGATTTTGATTAATTCTTGCAGTTTCAGTGTCAAAAGGCTGCGGTGTAAGTCTGAAAATTGGCACAGAAAAACAGTGCATGTTGGATCCTTATTTCACCTTAGTTTCACTGAACATGTATGTCTCCTCCAACCTTGAGTTGCCTCAGCATACCGATCTCCAAAGGTTTATCCTGGAGCAGAAAATGAAGCAGACATTTACCAATTCTTCAAGCATGAAATTAAATACATTTCCTTTGGCTGTCCCAGCTCTAATTATTTTGGAGGATTTATGACAGTGTCACTGTTATTTGTTTAAGGACAGTGTATACACTGTGACAGTTTGCCTCACATTCAAATCAAATCAAATCAAATTTATTTATGTAGCCAATTATGCATTTGTCTCAGTGTGCTTTACAGACTGTACAGGTTACGACACCCTCTGTCCTTAGACCCTCGCATCGCACAAGGAGAAACTCCCTAAATGAAACCCCATAATTAAAGGGGGAAAAATGTTAGAAACCTCAGGGAGAGCAACTGAGGAAGGATCTCACTCCCAGGACGGACAGACGTGCAATAGATGAAAAAAGAAAAAAGAGAAAGTTTGGATGAATCCAGGAAAATGTCAAAAAAGGTTTCCCGGTGTCCAGCAGGACCAGGGCAGCAGACTTTATCAATGGCAACCTGCCACATGAGACATAGAAACTCCGGGGATGATGCCCCGGATGATGAGTTAGTAACATACATTTACATAAAGGCATACAGATAGAGAGGGAGAAGAAGAGAGGGAGGGGAGGAGAGATTCTTTTACATGTCACTGGAAAAAAGCTCTGAGAAGCCTTGTCTCCCAGTCCAGTGACCTTAACACCTGTGATTGATATGGGAGGGGAGATGTGCATGTGAAAGTATGCTCTACCCGGAGTGTATGTGTGCGCGGGTAGATGCCTGTGTGTTTGCGTGCTTGAAGGAGTAAGGTTAATTGAAGTTGTTAGAGTGAAAATGATTCCCTCAGGGGGCGACATAGCAGGTGGAGGTGGTGGGTGGGTTCAGCAGTGGGTGACGGAGAGAGATCAGTAGAGAGGGATGAAATGAAGGGGTAAAGCGAAGGGGGGTGGGTGAGGGTCAAAGGGATTGCTCCTCGCCCCCAGTGCTCAGAGGCAGTGATACATACACAGAGAGATGAAATGATTCATCTAAAGGTCAGGTGTGTCTGTCCTTCCCTACATCCGACATCTCACCCATCCCTGTTTTGTCTTTGCCTTTCTCTGCTTGTCTAAGTCTTTTTTTCACAGTACGTCCTATTCATTTACACGATAACCTTTGTTAAACCAATGTGTGTGCGCCCCTCCCTTCCTCTCCCTGTGTCTCACACTGCACATTTCTCTCTATCTCTCGTTCTGTCCGTCTGTCCCCTCCTGTGGCCTTTCCCCTCTCCTCCCATACTAGCCTTTATTTCACAGATGACAGGTTGGCTGACTGTAATCCAACAGATGCTGGGGCGGGGAGGCCTGACCAACTGTTTTAACTCCAATCAGCTTTTATTGCTCTCCGGAGGAACCCCACACAACCCCCTGCCAGCCTGACATTTCAGAGAGCAGGAGTGAGCTAGAGAATGTGGGAGAGAAAATAGCACATATATAGGCTATGTGTCTGTGTGTACATGTGTGACTATGTGTTTTGATTAAGGCAGGGGGTTGATGGGGAAAAAAGGGTGACAGTCAGTACAACCTGCGCCTGGTGTGTTGCCAATCTGCAGACGTCAATCAACGCAGACGCATGTGTCCGTGCGTGCGTGTGTATGTGTGTGTGGCGGAGAGAGAGTCCGGCATCAGCAGGGATGGAGATGTCGCTGGTAATGCATCTGCCACTGTCGGTCGCCCCCGAGAGCCCGAGCCACCCCTGCATCGCCCACGTCTGTCGCCTCCTTCCTATTCTCCATCCATCTCCCGCTCTTCCTCCCACCGCCATTCTCCACCCTCAGCCTGCATCCCTCCCTCTGAGACAAAGACAAAAGCCACTGCAAGTTACTACAGTATGACTTTGAAGCTTGTGTTCAAACGAGATGATGCTATATTGCTGTTTGTGTCATCTGTTGTACCTCTGAAGTCTCCATAAATGTCGCTTTACAAATGGTCATCATCAAGAGTGGCACATGTTTACCACATTACCTGAAGTAGCAGCAACATTGTTTTTTGAATTGCTGGTACTTGAGGAACTTTCAAAGAAATAATAGCCTAATTTCTTTTGACATTATGCAGGCATTTCATGCTATCATCCTGTCCTATAACGCAGCTACTTTAACTGAAGAGCAATGCCAAAGGTGAAGGGAGGAGTAATTCAAGCTAATTTAGTGGAGATTTGTGACTGTAAATGGGATACCTCATAGTGAAGAAAGAAATACAATAAACATTTCAACTGTATTCTCTGACACACAAAGGTGTTCTGCTCTCTGATTGTCAGCCCATTCTCATTTTGTTCAGTTCAACTGCACAATAGCAGACTTCCAGAAGCCATCAGTCATTTGATAATAGGGTACCTCAGTTTATCCGATGATTAATGGGGTTTTAGTGCTCTCTGCAGAGCTGTGGGCCACTTGAACTCTGCAGCCTGACCTGCAGGCTATTAAAGCCGGTGAAGAACATAGAAACATTTTACTGCTGCTAACACAAGGACATGATGTGACCTTGGCCGTGATGGTGTTGTTCAAACTGGGCATTGATAACATACAAGTCAACAAAAAGATCACATGCAAACATACAAATACATCTTTTCATACATGTTCATGATCATGTCCATGTAAAGACATGCTGACACAGCACATGAAATTGCAGTCACACCAACAATTGTATGTATAGTATGTCTGTCCAGTTTACATTAACTGCCAAATTAAGAATCATATAGTCACTGACTTGCTTTGTGTTTTGAAGCCAGTACCACTGTGGGGCAGAGAGGTGCGCAGTCAGCCTCTATCTCCTCTCTCCTTTTAGAAAAATATTTGCCTTTATTATCCTTTCAGCAATTACTAAAAAGATTTAATGTCCCCAAGGAACATTTCTTTGGATATCTGCACATGAGGCGTATCATATCTTCTGATGTAACTGCTTCACCAATTAGCCTTCCTAATAATAATGTGAGGAGCTTCGATTTTGAGTGTAAAACATTGAAAATAGGTTCTAAAACTGCTTTGTTTCTGGCATGTGTGAGCTGCCAAGTATGGCTTGGGGAGTAAGGGGGAAAAACATACTTCATGCACTACAATGTATATGATACATGATGTGCCATATATTTGGTTTTCAAGTAAGTCCATTAGATCATATAGCTACTAGCACACATAGTGAGGTTTTTAAAAGGCTGCAGCGAATGACATTGCCAGAAGCAGAGTTTAAATTGGCTAGAGAGGAAAACGTGCTTCAGTATGTGTGTGAGTCATTTTCAAGGGTACTCAGCCAGTTTACGACAAGGAAAGGTCACCTATGTAGCCAGCCCCACAAGCAACTTGCTCGTAATACCGACTAAATGGGTGTTGGCAAACAGTCTTTTAAAAATGGCAGTGTTTTCTTTTGTCAGGTCAGAAATCTACAACATATATGTATAATAGGGGCTAAGGGAGGAACGGTGAAGGGTCAGTTAGTGGATTAACTGGAGCTTAAATGGGAACAGTGTGAAGAAATAATAACTAAAGTGGTGCCTGCAGTTTATATGGGTACAGTAGCAACTCCAGCAAATGTGCAGGTCTGGAATAAACAATGAACACCTGGGGATTGATGTTTGTCTAGTGTTTAAAATACGTGAAATAAATGTACATCAAGGGATAATTTACTCTAAGGAACCTTACACCATGGAGTGATCACAGAGGAGGGTACTGTTATTTTCTTGTACACCAAATAAATGTTTTGTGTTTCTCTAAACTCAGACTGATAATGAGCCAGAGAGACAACAGGGATTGTGCATGCTAAATCAGTGATCAGTGAATTTAATACAGCTAAATGTAGTTGTTTTAGTCCTTCAACCCATGCTGCCATTAAATGTCCCCGTGATTAGTGAGGCGCACAACCTAATTATCCAACTCCACAGCCAAACCCTTCGCATGATTACAACAGTTTGCTTCTTATACTGCAATTATGTTCTTTGCAATGGCAAAAAGCTGTAATTAAAAAGGAAATGCTTGCTCTGTGTCTGTGTGTGTGTTTGTATGTATGTGTAAATGTTCAGGTATCTACGTGCATGCAAACAAATATATTCTTTCAAGCTAACCACATAAGTTGCAGTGTCTCTTTGCTGTGGTACAAGGAGGAAATGTTCAGTCTCAATAGGACAGAGAAATCCACCTTTATTCTAGAGCATATTCTGTTCCGTTAACGTTGCTGTTCAGGGCTGCAGCACCACAGGGAAGAAACAGAGGTAAACTGGGTCAGATGACTGTGGTTGTTATTCCATGATGTCAGTAGAGAGTGGTGAGATATGCGAGATGTGAGATGTGAGAAAATCCAAGTCAGAGTCAAGGCTGCTCTGCCGAGATCTTACCTAACAATATTTTGGAAGAAAGTGACTATTTTCAGAATTGCAATCAGTGTCCAATCCAATATCCTCTTTTATTTTATTTTTTGCATTATGGATGTCCTGTTGAGGGAGGTTGGGGGTTTCGGGAGCAGGGATGGAGTTAATGAATGTGCATTTTCTTAACCAACAGGGGGCAGTGGAGATGCAGCTGTGTGCCTATGTATCTCTGTGTGTGCGTGTGCCTATGTATCTATGTGTGCGTGTGCCTATGTATCTGTGTGTGCGTGTGCCTATGTATCTGTGTGGTGTATGCGTGTGCCTATGCGTGTGCGTGTGCCTGTGCCTATGTATCTGTGTGTGCGTGTGCCTATGTATCTGTATGTGCGTGTGTGCGTGTGCCTATGTATCTGTGTGTGCGTGTGCCTATGTATCTGTGTGTGCGTGTGCCTATGTATCTGTGTGTGCGTGTGTATGTGGGGGGGGGGGGGGGGGGCTATTCCCTCTGGTGAGTATTCCCTTCAGAGCCTCACTCATGTCGGAGTACGACCAGCATACTGTAGTGACATTTGAAATGAACACCAGCAGACCACTGATCATGGCGCATGAACTTGCTGGATGGTGGAACATATCCATGTGTGTGTGTGTGCACATGTTTTTGTGTGTGATCTCACTCATTTGCATACAGAAGTGGTCAGGGCTCAAGCGTCCCACACTCCAAAGTTCTCGTGCAGATTCAGAGACGTGCTCAAGTGTCCTCCAGTGTCTGGATAATTATGAGATTTCATCCCCACATACAGACTACAAGACACATTCCTGCTCGGCACATACAACCCCCCCTTCTTGTGTTAACCCCAAGAGCTACATCATTATTTGGTATATGGATTGGGTTACGCTTTCTATTTATGATGCATCTTTTATTTCTTTAAGAATAGCTTTGCAGAAAAAACATTCACTCACACTTACACAAACCTGCATGTGAGGGATGGAAATGAGAGCCTTGCTGTCTGCCATGTGCCTCTGACAGAGATCTATGAGACAATATGGAAAGAGTAACCTGTCCTATTGTTTCCCTTGGGTGCGCCCTTCTTGACCTACAATGAATCATTTGTGTATGCAGTGGGAGGGTAAGCTATCTGTATCTTTAGAAACAGCATTATCTGAGCAAAGTATGAAAATATTCGTTCACATTTTCTCCTTTGCTGTTGCCTTTTCCCTCATGCCTTTCTCCTTTCTTTTAATTTTTACGCCCCTATTCTTTCATTACTTTGTGTGCTGCACTCAATATGACTCTTACATATGTCAGGCAGAGATTTGGTCATCCCCACATCCACCTTTGTTGCCTTTTCATTCATTTCTCTCCCCTCCAGTTTTCTAAATGTTTGCAGGTGAACATTATTAGTCTCCTCTCCATGTGGATGACACACTAATTAATCAAGCACTCCATGCTGGCCAATCCAGTAATGGCCAACAGCTTCTAGCACACAGCTAGCTGGCAATAACCAGCTTGTACAACCCTGAAGGGCTGTGAGTTCACATGCATGTGTTTGAGTGTGTAGCAGTTATTCCTGGGTGGAAATATTGTATTAATACCAGTTTGTGAATTTGTGTGTGCATGGGGTTGTGTACTGTACGAGCGCACATTTAGTGTAAAAATACTGTGTTACGGCCCCCAGTTGAATCGGTCAGACTTCGCTATATGAAGCTGCTCAATTTATGGTAGTATGGTTGAGATATTATGCAGTCTGGCCTCCCTCTTACCTGCGAAGGTTATTGGACTCTTGCCACACATCTAATACGTTCTACTTTTTGTTAAACCTCTGTCTGTCGCTCTGTTTTTCTTCTCTCTGGCACACCTCATCTTTCATCACATCTCTCTCTCGCAAACAAAATGAAAGAATAAACTCGATAATAATTGCTATCAAAGAGGTCTTTCACTGTACATAATACCCCATGATTTCTAGCCCTTCATTACAGCAATGTTTATCAGTTGTTTGGGAAGAGACTATTAGTATGCACATCCTATTGGAGGTTGCAGGCGATTGCGATCCGGCCGATGGTAGATTTGCGTAATCTAACAGGACTCTTTGATTATTCTTGCCTTGCTGAACATTCCACAAACATCCAGAAGACAAGGAGTTGTTTTGAATTTTGTTTATCAAGTTGATTGAAATTTACAACGTGGTGCCTCTGTGGGCCAACAAATGCAAGTATGCACATAAACACATGTGCTCATGCGCACGGCAACACACGAGCTCAAACACAAACTAAGAAGACTTCTCATTAATTTCTTTGCAGGGAAGAGGGAGAGAGGGATGTGAAGGAGTGGAGAAGGATTGATGGGAAGCAGGGAGGTACAGGCAAGGTGATTAAAAACTCAAGCTACAGATGTTTCTGGAACACTTCAAAGTGGTGCTCCTGCCAGTGCCAGAGCTGGGCATGATGCATTATTGAGAGGGGGCCCACCTGGCACCTGGCGCTGACATCACATGCCCGGTCCACCTGGCACCATGCAGTCACGTGGATGACACTTCGGGTCACACCTCCCCGCACAAACCCATCTCCCAGCATGATGAAGAGCATCAGGGGAAACGACACACATGCTCAACACAGACCTCAAAGGCACTAAACTGGGGCATGTGCAGTTTGTAAACTTTGCTTCATGACTGAAAAGTGAAGAGGCAGGAAATGTTGCAATGCGTTTCTTCTTTTACTTCGCTTGTATATTAAGTAAGACGTGGCTAGGTGTGAGTATTTATTTGTCACCTACAGAATTTATACCTTAAATCAAATTTAATTTCCTCACTTGGCTCGTAGCTGTCTGTTTAAGTTTACAACGCAGTTGTGTAATGTTGAAGCAAGATTGTGTTTTGTCTTGCGAAATTAGATGATGCACTTTAACAATGTGATTTCCTATGAAGTAAATTATTGAAATGTAATGACGATAATTCAGTAGAGTGTGTATTATTGAGAAGAAAGTCTGGGAATCTTTCTGGAATGTCTTCGGCTTTGAAGTAGCCTCCGGTGTGTTGATGCAATTCCTTCTACTTAATATTTCAGCAGCCCCCTCAACCTTGTATAACTAATACTTAGAGGTCACATAGTGTGTTTGTGCATGAATATCTGTGTGTGTTTCTCCTGCATGTGTCCCCTGACACCTGTACTCTCTCAGGGTGTGAGGAACAGACAGAGGCCAGAGCCACAGTCACAGGTCTCAGACCAGTGGGGTGTGAAATGAATCAGAGGGGCCAACACTCTCCCCCTGCACACACACACACACACACACACACACACACACACACACACACACACACACACACACACACACACACACACACACACACACACACACACAGTCACTGTGTGTTGGTGCGATGTGTATGTGTGTGTGTCTGTGTGTGTGTGTGAGAGAGAGAGAGCACTGGAAAGCACAGAGAAAAAGAAAGATGAGCGGACAGAGACAAGAAACCTGCGCTGTTGTACAATTCTTTGCTGAAATCATAGCACCTCAGTAAGTAAAGTCAGTATAAATATTTGTGAATGTTGTAATGCTCTCTGGTGACAGATAATGTTTGGCATAATGCTGGTTTAGCTTTGGCAGTTCAGTTCACTTCAGTCCCCAAGGCTGGATTACAACTAGGCAATGCAGGCAACTTCCCCGGCCCTCCAGACCCCCATGAGCAGTAAAAGGTTCACTGCATGTCAATTGCTTTTGGTAATTTCATTAATTTCAAAATTGTTAGGGAATTTGCACCCCAAAAAGTGTTATTTTAGCACACAAGCACTGGTTGCACTGGACTTTATGGGAATTGGGAGTCAATACAAATACAAATTGTACAGAGGCCAGCAGGTGTTATTTTAAAAGATTAAGACATGGATAATGATTTTGTGACATCACAACTAGTTTTGAAGCCAAATGATGGTCCCAAATGTGAAGGGCTTCGAACGTGAAACTTGAAACCTCCAGTGCCTATAGACTGACAATGGACTTTTCAGTGAAGTAAGAGAAATCATGTGTCCAGTACTTAAACTTTTGATATGCATATTTATATATTCTGGATTTTCTAAAGAGAATAAGGAACTAGTTTTGTCTGGATTGTTTTGAGTTAGTTGAAAGAGATTATCAGTAAAAAACTGCTGTTTAAAATGTCAGTATTTTTTGGTGTCTTTTGTGTTCAGTTCAATGTTCAATTTGTTCATTAAAATAATGTTGGAAATAATTCAACAAGCAATTTCTTATATTTAAGCAGTACACTAAAAGTAGCAGAAAGATAGAACTGCGTACACATTAATATATGTTTATTTATCGCAAATAATAGTGTATTGCAATATTCAATAACATTATCACATATCACATATCTTCCTCATACCGTGCAGCACTACTTATAACAGGTCTGGAGGGGATCTTTAACAAAAGGTGTTAACATCTTAAAACTGTTTGAACTTGAAATGGTGAAAAACAGAAAACAATAAAATACAAGTATGCTCTAGAATGTGTTAATGTGTATATGATTTTGCTCCAAAATGATTATGTTAAAGTAAGTGTGGGTTTAAGCTCTCTTGATCACAACCTGCAACTTTTCTGGAAAAAAAGCAAAGATGCTCCAGCAACAAGAAACAGGGCGGCAGCATAGAGCGTATCGGGTTCTCTGGTTGGCTTGATTGGCTGCCAATCAACCCGTGACGGCTCCGCAGCACCTCCCACAGACGCACAGCGGCAGCGCAGCTCTCACCGACAATGATATTCAAGGCACTTGCGGCTTGTCTGCAGCGATAGGAAAAAAGAGGAGAGAAAGAGAGAACCTCACCTCCTCAAACAGCGAGTGAGGTAGGGAGAAAGATACAGAAAGCGGCAGAGAGAGAGCGAGAGGAAGAGAAGAGGCTGTGTGGAGTAAAAGGAAAGACAACAGCGGCTTGGACCTCCAGCGAGGAGTGTTTAATTGTCTGCGCTTTATTGTAAAGTGTCTAATTTCCACACAGATTCGACATGTCATCGTCCGGTAAAGACAACAGCGGTGCCCAACATGCCAATTACGTGGGACCTTACCGTTTGGAGAAGACGCTCGGGAAAGGACAGACAGGTTAGTTGGGACAGCTTGCTCACTGCATCCCCTTTAATTGCACAATTTATTTTCGGAGCGCTCCACAGCGAGTTGAAATTTGGCCGGCTGGGTGTCTGCAGGTGATAAATAACTAACCGCTTAGTTACAAACACCTGCCAAGCCTTGTGGGAAAAATTTGGGAGTTGTTATTTCTTCGGCAATCTGACATAATCATTGTTCACACAGTGGGACGAGGGGGGTGGGGGGATTTAGGTGCTTTACATTGGTTTGTTGTTTGTGCGTTGGCGTTGGACTGGGTGTGTGTGTGTGTGTGTGTGTGTGTGTGTGTGTGTGTGTGTGTGTGTGTGTGTGTGTGTGTGTGTGTGTGTGTGTGTGTGTGTGTGTGTGTGTGTGTGTGTGTGTGTGTGTGTGTGTGTGTGTGTGTGTGTGTGTGTGTGTGTGTGTGTGTGTGTGTGTGTGTGTGTGTGTGTCCAGGAACAGAGCAACGTGTTTGACACCATCCAACGCCGAACACGATGACAGTGTGATGGACTGTGAAAATTAACTTTTCGTGTCCCCTGTTTGAGTGAGTGTGTGTGTGTGTGTCCTGTGATTGGCGCACAACGTCGTTAATCCCGATTTGCCTGATACATTGATCTATTCTTAGTCTGCAGGCAGGCAGGGAGGCAGGCGTCTCTCCTATAGGCTCTGACTGCAATACGTGGGTTTCCTCCGAAAAAGAGGGTCCCACCTTGACAGATTAAACCATGGGCTGCTCACAGTGCTAGAAAAAGCTACAGTGATCTTCTTTCATTTACCCCAGGGGATGTAACTGGGCTGCCTTAATAGGGAGCACATGCTTTATCTCAGCATAGACTGCAATGACACTGCAGTTTGTCAAAGTTGCATAGCACATGAGCCCATTAATGGTATTAGAGGTGTGTGCGTATGTGTGTGTGCGTGTGTGTGTGCGTGTGATATACAGTAGTTCAGCCCTTTTAGTTGTCAGCATGAGTGTACAGTGAGAATCCTCTGTGGTCCACTACATGCAGCCAGTGGAGCCATGTGAAAGGAGAGGCAGGCACAGCCCTGTGTATAGGCAGAGATGGCAGGAGTGATGCAGCATGCTCCGTAAACTCACCACCCTTAGAGAGAGCGAGTCGGAGACTTTTCCTCTCCTCTCCGCCGAGAGATTTTCCTTCCATCTGTTGTCTAAAACGGCTACAATAGGCATTGCTTCTCCTACCCGGTCCAGCTGGTCATGCTGAGCAGCCGTGTGTGCGCGTGTGAATGTTTGTGTGTTTTCTCAGACAGTATGCCTTCTGGAAATATTCTCCTCTGTCAGTTCATTCACCTGGCGAGTCCCCCAGTGTTCATTAATGGAGTTTGTCTCTTTGCCTTCCCATGGTGTCTGTTTGTGTGTGTGCCTTCATAACTGGTACCCTTCTTTGACTGTAGGACAGTACAGGGCATTTTGGGTACATATACAAATCCAAAAAACATGTTTCATCCATTCTCAGTGTAGCTCTAATTGCAATGTGAGGTATCGGCTATATCTGCAGTGTGATGTTCCAGTTGGCTCATTTTATAGCAAATGCAGTCTTAAAACGATTAAACACATCTGATTGTTTCCCTTTCGCCTGCTCCTCGTATTTACTCTTTGTAGGAAGGTCTCTCACTCACAGCCAGACTCCGTGCTCTCTCTGATAGCTCTCAGGAGTGTCTAATGGCTGTTTATGGTGGTACAGAGCTGGCACTATGGTCTGCTGGGTACAGACGTTTAATGATATGGTGACTCTGAGATCATCCACGGCTCAAGATGTATTTACGGGATTGTTGAGTCATGTTTGGATACATTTTTCAAACAATGTTTCACTTAGAGAAAGTTCTGATTAAAATGTATTAATTTTGAATGCGTTTGGGCCTGGTTTCTTAGTTACATATTCATGTTTCAAATCTTCAGCAATAACGGCGCCTGGCATTCTCTGTGTGTTCTGTGTTAGAAAAATCATTTGGTTACTGGTGTCTGTGTAGCTAGTCCACGCCAAACCTATTCAGATTAA
Organism: Cottoperca gobio; assembly: GCF_900634415.1. Lineage (NCBI taxonomy): Eukaryota > Metazoa > Chordata > Actinopteri > Perciformes > Bovichtidae > Cottoperca > Cottoperca gobio. The sequence continues at coordinate 10,937,918 of NC_041360.1, read as the reverse complement.
TGACAGCGCATAATATCCCATTCGACCATTAACCATTCGTATAATCTGTCAGATCTCATTTCCAGGCCCCACGGAAAGGGTTGGCCTGGCAACTGTGAGTGCCCAATGGGCCGGGCTCGATCGTGAGTGGCAGCTGGGACTGTCCTGTGGGCTAAATCCCTTGTGAGCTTTCCCAGGCTGCGTTTGGCTGGTATTATTAGAAGGGGAGAAAGCGGAAGGCCTCTGGTTGATCTCGCTGTCCTGCTCAGAAGAGTGGTGCTCTTCCGTGTTCATTAAGTGATTAGGCCTTGTACTGACACACACACACACACACATGGCCACCACAATGGTTCTGATTTGGCTTCCTGATCTAATCCCCTACGCAGCCAAAGTCTCCTCGGCTGTCACTCACACGCTCACGTGGCCCAAAGGTAGCGTGGGCTGGCCCACTCTAGTTTAGCAACTAGTTTTAGCACCTAAAAGAAAAACCATGGGACAGGTTACTCGCTACAATGCATAGTGCACAGCATAAGCAATAGGATGCATCTTTAAAAAGAAAAATCATACGCCTTTTGTCAGTTGGGCATTAGGGCCTGATGGGGTCTACAGATATTGAATGTCTGCATTGCTGGCTACTCATTGGCATATGACACATGGAGGCCATTTTCAAGCCAAAGACGTTGTGGTATGGCAGTGTATGGATGTGTAAACAACTGAGCAGTTTCCTCATAACTCTTGTCACACTGCTAAATTGCCAATCAACTTTCTTTTTCTATCCAACACTGAATTAACCCCATGTGCTGCCTGTTAGGTTGTATAAAGCTCTATCTTTACCTCACGAGCCTCTAACAGATGTCACGATGCTACGGCAACTTGACAACTGAGGCAACATTTGTTAAAATTGAGAACTCCCTTCCGAATGTCTCCATTGCAATAGGGTTTGGAATAACAGCCTTCATGTTTTTCAGAATCTTAAAGCTTTGTTTGACAAAGCTGAAGATTGTGGATTTGTGTTTTTGCCAGTGCAATGACTTAAGACTGGCTGAATCACCGCTCTGTTCCCCTAATGCTTCGGAAAACACTGCCGTGCTTTGCCTTTACTTTGTTCCTGAAGGCCTATTGTGTGGAAAACACTGCCTGTTAATCCAGTGTAAGTCCCTGTTTTTTCTTCTTCCGAGACTTGGATATATTGACAGGCTAAGAGTTGGAGGTTGATGTGTAGGCTCCTTGATTCTTTGATTGACGTTTAGAGAGTGAAATCATCTCTGCTTCGGGGGCTTTCATATTGACTGTTCATCTGACAAAAAGCTGCCTGTGATGTTGTGTCTTGTGCTGTCTTTCTCTGTTCAGCACTCTCTGTTTCTCTCTATCTGCTGGAGAGTTCTTCTTCTGGGTTCTACGGGCTTACTAGGCATTTAAGCCAGCATCCAGCTATTTTTGTTGTCTCCATGTCAGCAAAGCGCTGGCCAGTTTGTAACTCTTACTGTGGGTTTAGCTGTTGCAGCGTTTGGTTGTAATTGTATGAGAGAGTGAAAAAGCTCTCATTTGTTTTTCTTTTCATTTATTTACACATCCACACATTATCTGGATCGTTCTGAGAGTCAGGTATATTGCACGGTAACGTAAAACCGTTAATTCGACGTTGATTGATAGCTGGTAAGCAGGGCATGGTTGATTCAGATCAATAGGCACTCCCAAAGATTTGCTGTCTGGTGGAAGAGATCCATACTGTTTCGCAGCACATGATATCCTGATGATGACAAGTGAGGAGGGAATGCTGTCAATGAAAAACCACTTGGCAAATCCACAGAAACATCTTGGAATCTTGTGTGCTGTTGGGAGCGGTGCAGGTGCGCAAACTCTTGGTGACCTGTAGCCTCTATGCCATTAAAATAAGCTTGATACCCGTGTCGAGCTCAAACACAGGTGTCTATCTCCCCCGTGTTCACAAGATTACCCAGTAAGAATGGTAAATGGATTGCATTTATATAGCGCTTTTCCAATCTTTGTGACCACTCAAAGCACTTTACAAGCTCATCAGTAGTAATAAACATTCACACACACTTACACACACCGTTGGCTATGCCATCGGGAGCAATTTGGGATTTAGTATTTTGCCCAAGGACACTTCGACATGTTGACTGCAGGGTCCGGAAATCGAACCACTGCCCCTCTGACTGGAGGATGACCGTAGAAATAAATGAAAGGCTGCGAGGACAGACCCTTGTTTCAGTGGGCCTGCTCAAAGAGTCAAGTCAGAGAAGCCCTGGCCCAGTGGCTATGCCGTGTTGCTCCCAGCTGGGTAGCACCCTGTGTTAGCAAGCTGGATCAGAGCTGTGGTCTCAGCTGTTTGACTGTCTGGCTAAAGCCAAAGCACTGCTCCCTGAGCCCTGAAATGTATCCTAAATGGTGGGAGTGTAATGTGCGAGTCTGTGCCTCAGCTGATGCATATTTTGTCAATTTGTGAGCTTTTATGAATGTGTATGCGTGCATGTAGGAGCGCTGTTGCGTGAGTGTTACGGTCATTTCTTGGCGTGGCTAAGAAAGTATGCCTGAAGTAAATTGAACCAGGACTTAGCCTGAAGTCTTTTCATTGTCTGTGACTTTGGCTGAGGTTATATAATGATGATGGTCCCTGTCATTTAGTGCTCCTCTGCTCTCATTCGCCTCACTCCATCTCTCTCTCACTCTGTCCCTCTTCCTCTGGCCAGTCAAGATTCATACAGGGATTCAGCCATGTGGTAAATCAGACAAGACCTCGGTGGAATTGCATCGATTGGAAGGAATGTATGTAGCCAACGATTTTCAGAGATTAATGATGAGGAAAGAGGTGGAGAACTGGGAGGAGGGGTGGAGAGAGGGATAGAGGGAAGGAGGAAGGAGGAGGAGTAGAAGAAAGGGAAAAATAAACCTTGAAGTGAGGGAGCATGAAGCGGTCTTGAACGTTCTGACTGCAGTGGAGGTTATTAATTAAGGCAAAGTATTGATCACGCTCTTCATTATTCTCCCCTCCTCCCGGATTTTCATCTCTCTATTGCTGACCTCCAGAGGCGAAAAGGGCTTAATCTTTAGATGGGAGGTCAGTGAATAAGTAAGGGACTGCTGGGAATAATCTCTGTGGCCCATCCTAACTCTGCGCATCCACTGTCCGTGTTTCTCTGCCGTGTTATATAGTGTGGTGAATCAGGTTAGGACGGCATGGTTCTCTGGTTCATTTCCCCTTATTTATACCAAGACTCGCTAAACACACATCCATACACAATCTTTTCCCCTCACTCTGTCCATCTTTCTCTCTATTGCTGAGGTCCCCGACCCTTCGTGTAATGTGTCATCGCCTCATGCTATTTAGAATTTCAGTGTGCTAGTTTTCCAGCGCAGCAGAGAGAATTCAAGCAGAAACACTCCATTTCTCTTCTCACCGGTGCTCTAAATTGTTACATTTATATATGACTTCACACTTCAATATTTGCTTCTCGACATCAGTACCTGCTGTAGTCTTTATTCACTTTTGATGCTGCCATTCAGCCATTCAACGTCTTTTGGTCTTTGTCCACATGGGGCATTTTAAGACGTACAGTACATTAAACGTCTGTGCGCACAGCAGTTGGCTTAATCATCCTGTTTCTCTCTCTTTCAACCAGCTCAGATTAACTCTTGCTGAGCCGCATGTCTGGCTCTGACTGTGAGAACGCTGGGTTGGTTGCCAAGGTTGGTTGTCTCGTTGTCATGGTTTCACTGCTTCTTGCTGTTTCCCAGTCTGCCCTCATGAAGACAGAAAGGGATTGCTCTCTCTCCTCTCTTACTTACTTTCTCATGATAGCTCTCACTCTCTCTCTGTGGTGCTCTCATTTCTCTCCCTCTCTCGCTCTGTAAGTGGCTGCAATCGGAAGTCCAAAGTCGCTCTCCATGCGTGCAACTTTTGTCTTTATCTGACTTATTTCTGTTTATCTGCCTTGCCTCTACATGTGACTGCAGAAATAAGTATGTGAATGAATGTATGGCTGTATGTGTGTGCATGCCGTGTGCTTGTGCGTGTGCTCAGACATACGGTCATGGATCAGACAGGCTTGCCCTGCTCTGTGCTCTGCACTGTGTGCTGTGTTCCCATTTAAATCTGGGAGATTAGCACATGTGGGGAGCCTCGGCTTTAGTTGCTGTCAGCTCAGCTAGCCTTGGCAGGCTGTCCTCAGATCAGGGGGGAAGCTCTGTGCTCATTGCTGTGTGCCCTGCTGTACCTTATCCATTAACAAATAGATGGGTGGGCCGGTGACCTTGACTTTGGTACAGTTTTCTAACTGCTGCAGCACACTTGTACAATTCCCACGGAAGCATTTGTCATTGACCTGCCGTACAGAAAATTAACAATATGGTGACTAGAGATTTTTAATGAATACAGACTAATTTTTCTGTCATTCTAAAGGTCCTCAAATAAGTATTAAATCTTCTTAATAATGGCACTTACCCATGTTGACTAACATTTCTTAAAAGATATGCCTGTTGGTATATTTAAAACATTTTTCTTGGTAATCAATTGCATTTTGTGAATGTTCCCTTTCCAACCTTTAATAGATATATTTGTGCATTTATTAATTAATTATTTTCAATTTAATATGTATCCTCATAGATGGATACAAATGTTGTATTGAGAAAATGCACACTAAAGTATCATAAGATGAGTAATGCATTCAGAATAAAATGGTTTCGTAATAAAATGTAGAACTTGTTTTCATTTACATATTTAGACAAATTCACTTGGGATGCCTTGCCATTAAAAACCTATCGTATCACAAAACAAGTTTTACTAACTGAAGTATCACTGCATTTCCAGAGTGAATACAGTGAATGAATGCCTTTTTTAAATTACATGAAACGGTTGCTTTGCGTCAACAGATCTGCTGGCAACTCCCCCCTGGACTGTTTTTCAAGAAAAAGTACATGAATGAAAATGGGCACTCATTTACTGTGTGCAGCACATCCCAGATGGCAGGAGCAGGGTAATTGTGATGCATTCAGAGTTTTTCACTGCCACGCGCTGTTGTCAGCTCTTTAGGATATGAAGCACAATGTCGCCCGTGCCTGAAAAACACCTGAGATGTGGCTTGGCATGTGAAGTGAAGTAGAGCGCCCTCAATGAGATTAGTTTAGATGAGCATGACTGGTCACAAACCAACAACCTGCGCTGGCTGCTCGTCTCTGTGGCACTGACTTCTGACACTTGGCCAGGCTAAAGAGAGTTAGCACTATGTTAGTCAGGTCGACTTATTTTACCTCAGCTGGGAACATCAAGGAGTCTTTTATTCATGGAGAGGGGAAGAAGGACAGATTCAGTTTGCTGTTCTCATGATGTTGGGGAGTGTTGTTGACAGTTTACAGAAAAAACACCTGGATCACAGGTGTTACTGCATCAGTGGTCCAGCCAAGAGTAACTCTTTCTTCTGTTTGCTTTTCCTGTGTTGCCACTTCATCAGAGAACGGGTCAGTGCTCTGAGTCTGCTGCCAGGTTAAATCCTCTGTCATGACTATGTATTAGGATAAACTCCGATCACAGGAGAAGTCATACTTAAAGCAGTGAGTCCAGTATGAGTCTTTTTATTTCCCCCCCATCTGGCCTGAATTTTAGGCTCAGCCCGTGCTACTTTCCTCCAAATCTCTTGTCCTGTAGTGCCGTAGTGGTTTGTGAAAGTATTTGAGCATAACTCTTTTAATACAGCCACCACGCTCTCCCCTTTGAAATTTGCCCTATTTCTATTGGCTGACTGTTCACCAACAAGCATTCAGCTTTTCTCTCTGTATTGTGTTGTAACCTCTTTTTAATGGGGGGCTTCAGTACACTCGAAGTAACTCTATAAACATCTGAAGATCAAGAGCTGTATTCATAATGTGTTATACATCACCAAACTATTTGCTCTCATATGACCTGACCAGAAATCTTGCATGAATTCTTCTATCAATAGTAAGCTTAAAAAAAATATTCATTACAAAATAAATCTAAATTTGCTTTTCCCTTCAATAAGCTAAAAGTCTGAATCAGTAAATCCAATTTCATACTGCCATGAGGTCAGAAGCTGTAATGAAGGAATAATCCATCAGTGAAATGACCTCTTGGCCTTTTCCAACCCAGTGGGTGTACAAAACAAAAAGGCTTTTTCAGGTGTCAAAAGCACATTTGATCTTTCTCTCATTTGATGTTCCTGTTTTTTGCGCGTGTATATGTACTTGTCTGAGTTCTAGTGTTTTAGTGTGCACTGCGTGCTCCTGTTTTACAGGCTCTCCGCTGATACATAACAGCGTCTGAGAGCTGTAACTCACGGGACACGGATGAACATGAGAGAGGCGGAAAGAAGGGGGAGGGGGTGGGGGGACAGGGACAGGCTCAAAAAAGTAGACAGTTGCTGAGTGACAAAAAGTCACAGCAGTAAAGCATCTCTCAGGGTCATCGCCTCTTTTATCATTCAAATCCAGCACACACAACCACACAGTTGCACACACACAGGTCAAAAAACTGTGGCATGCATGCACATAAACATACACAGGAATGTGCTGTGCAGCAGTAGAGTGGATGCTTTTTCGACTCTACAGGAATCCCAGCGCTCCCTCTGACTGCAGCAGAGCTCTGACGTCACCAGTGGAGGAAATGCACCCACAGCAGGAAGAATTGCTCACAGTTCGGCGCCTGAGGACACACACAAACACAATGTACACACTCCCCCATGCCATTTAGGACATTTAGGAAGCTGTTTCCTCCTCTACCCTTCAACCCTGTCCTCTGTTTAACCTCACAAGAGTTCACCTGACCGTGCAGGCTCTTTGCAAAGTATTTCATACTGTCAGTGTATGGAAAGCTTGATGGAGCTGATGTAGTGACTTGCACATATTTGCGTAAAAAAAATAAACTGCCGGCCACGGTGCTTTGATGTGAAGAGTCAGTAGCCATAGCAACACAGAGACAGATTTTCATGTGCTATTTCGCATGCTGAGGGCACGAGTGCGTCTCTGCTCGAGTAAGTTATTATTTTGGTTGGTCAGCTGTGTTTGCTGTCCTCAGTGCTGTTTTGATGTATTATGGTTTGTATAATGAGAGCATGGATGTAAGACAATAGTATCCACGTCCATTTGTCGGTGTCAGTGTTTCTGCGCACACAAAGCCTGTGTGGGTTTTAGAAAAACTGACGACATATGCAGCCCTGCGTATGGCACTGCATGACTCATGTGAGTGTATTATTATGATCATTATTATTACTTTTCTCTTTGGGTAATGCACTCTCCACCCGTTTGCTTTGATGGACATGCAGTAGCAGCTCCATCTGGCCTTATTTTGAAAATAGGGGCTTTAATAAAACATTTTTGAGCTGCATCTGCTCCCTTTATCTTAAAAAAACAAAAAAAAACACAAAACAAAAAAATATATATATATATTTCAGCTGAGTGCTTTTCTCAAGATGCCTATGAGAAACATTTAAATCACATCATACAGACTACATTCAAACAAACTAATGATATTATTTTAGGATTATATGTTGCGGATGAAACCCGTCTTACTCATTCACTCATAATAGTTGATGAATAAAGGTATTATAAAACATTTCAACTAAATATTGTGCAAAGATGACAAAGAATTCTGAAACAACATGTACCATATTGGCTGGTATCCCTTATGTAACTAAATAACTTGATGAGGAATTGTTAATTATGGTTACCTTAATAGACACACTTACCCCCCTCTTGTACAGTATATCTCAAAAGTGAGTACACCCTTTAGATTTTTGCAAATATTCTGTTATATCCTTTCAGGGATAACATTATCCTACTGAAACTTTGATATAACTTAAAGTAGTCAGTGTGCTGCTTGAATAACAGTATAGATTTATTGTCCTTTGAAAATTACTCAGTACACAGCTGTTAATGTCTAAACAGCTGGCAACAAAAGTGAGTACACCCCATAGTGAACATGTCTAAATTGTGCCCAAAGTGTCAATATTTTGTGTGACCACCATTGTTATCTAGCACTGCTTTAACCCTCCTGGGCATGGAATTCACCAGAGCTGCACAGGTTGCTTCTGGAATCTTCTTCCACTCCTCCACGACGACATCACGGAGCGCACGGATGTTGGACACCTTGCACTCCTCCACCTTCCTCTTGAGGATGCCCCACATGTGCTCAATTGGGTTTAGGTCTGGAGACATACTTGGCCAGTCCATCACCTTAACCTTCAGCTTCTTCAGCAAGGCCGTTGTCATCTTGGAGGTGTGTTTAGGGTCATTATCATGTTGGAAAACTGCCCTACGGCCCAGTTTCCGAAGAGAGGGGATCATGCTCTGCTGCAGGATGTCACAGTATATATTGGAATTCATGTGTCCCTCAATGAAATGCAGCTCCCCAGTGCCGGCAGCACTCATGCAGCCCCAGACCATGATGCTGCCACCACCATGCTTGACTGTAGGCAAAACACATTTGTCTTGGTACTCCTCACCAGGGTGCCGCCACACACGCCGGACACCATCTGACCCAAACAGGTTTATTTTGGTTTCATCAGACCACAGGACATGGTTCCAGTAACTCATGTTCTTGGATTCATTGTCTTCAGCAAACTGTTTGCGGGCTTTCTTATGCATCGGTTTCAGAAGGGGCTTCTGTCTGGGGCGACGGCCATACAAACCGATTTGATGCAGTGTGCGGCGTATGGTCTGGGCACTGACAGGCTGACATCCCACTTCTGCAACCTCTGCAGCAATGCTGGAAGCACTCGCACGTCTATTTTTGGAAACCAACCTCTGGATATGACGCTGAGCACGTGGACTCAACTTCTTTGGTCGACCCTGGCGAGGCCTGTTCCGAGTGGAACCTGTCCTGGAAAACCGCTGTATGATCTTAGCCACTGTGCTGCAACTCATTTTCATGGTGTTGGCAATCTTCTTATAGCCAAGGCCATCTTTGTGAAGCGCAATAATCCTTTTTTTCAGCCGCTCAGAGAGTTCCTTGCCATGAGGTGCCATGTTGTCCAGCATTCAGAGAGAATTGTGCCCAAAACACCAAATTTAACAGCCCTGCTTATCATTTACACCTGAATCCTTGTAACACTAACGAGTCACATGACACCAGGGCGGGAAAACAACATCATTGGGCACAAGGAGACAGGAGGGTTAAAGCAGTGCTAGATAACAATGGTGGTCACACAAAATATTGACACTTTGGGCACAATTTAGACATGTTCACTATGGGGTGTACTCACTTTTGTTGCCAGCTGTTTAGACATTAACAGCTGTGTACTGAGTAATTTTCAAAGGACAATAAATCTATACTGTTATTCAAGCAGCACACTGACTACTTTAAGTTATATCAAAGTTTCAGTAGGATAATGTTATCCCTGAAAGGATATAACAGAATATTTGCAAAAATCTAAAGGGTGTACTCACTTTTGAGATATACTGTATACCTCTGTATCCATTATCCAGCACTTTGTTCCTACACAATTTGCCAGCCCCTTCCTTCTTGAACCTTTTTCCTCGTTCCCTTGCTTGCTGCCTAATGGAGGTATTCCCCTGCAGCCTTCAGGCCTCGCACTACCATTCTGCTCAGGTAGGGCTCCTTTCATGCAGGATGATTAGATCTCATTGGCAGCAGTTTGGGAGTTGGATAAGCCAGAGTGTTGTGAGCCTGCACAATAGCAGAAGGAATTCAATTAAATCTTATATACTATACTCCCTTGCACTATATACCTGCCAATCTGCACATACGCAAGGGCATGACACATACACCATGCATGTACACTCCTTTCACATTCAAAACACACACAAGCATGTCAAAAATACAGATTCACATTTAAGATATTTATACATATGTTATAGGTACTGTGTATTTATCTGTTTCAATACCACAGTTATAATTATGCTTTTATATAGTGCATGAATTCCCCTTTCTGTTCTTCCATCTCACCTCTTTCCCATTGTGATGGGGGAAACAAATAATAATGTTGCATTACAAATAGCAACTCACACATAAACATATGTTAGTATGTGTGTAAATGGGCTAATTTAATGTGAAATTCCTGTATTGGTTTTATGGGCTAGTGATTGCTTGTAAAGAGTGATTGGAGCAGAATGTATCTTCATACTTCATGTAGCCAAACCACAGGGGAAGATAGCAGTGTGTGTGTGTGTGTGTGTGTGTGTGTGTGTGTGTGTGTTGTGTGTGTGTGTGTGTGTGTGGGTGTGTGTGTGTGTGTGTGTGTGTGTGTGTGTGTGTGTGTGTGTGTGTGTGTGTGTGAGTGAGAGAGATCTTCTCACATTTTTATCATCCATCATTGCGCTGTTTTAAAAAGGTCTCATGGCATTGTGTGCAATGCTTTCAGTACGTTTGTCAGCATAAAGCAGTAATGAGGAATTCCAGAACAAATAAAGAAGTTAAATTGTATACATGTCTACACATTGGACAAGACAAAGAATAACATAATTGGTGAATGCTACCGAATGTATGTATGCTGGTTTTGTTTTATATAATGTGTGTGTATATTATGGTTGTTGTTTTCACTTTAGATGTGTTTCCTACTCTCCATGGTCTTAAATAAGGTAAATGAAATAGACTGAATAGATAAGAGCAACTCACTACTCCATTCTTCCAAATGGGAAATTTAGAGGGATGCTTGATTTTTTTTTTTACAGGGAAAAATACAGACTGTCTTTAAAGGTTTAGTCGGACTGAGGAGATTCCTTGTCTTAGGTTCTGGAAATGGGGAACATTTGGTGTAGTTGGCTCATGTTTCAAATGCCCTTAAGCTTGTGATTGTGTCTGTATGACTTGCGCTGATTAGGCTTGCATGGGATCTGAATTTATGACTCTGTCTTCGCTGGTGTCATTATACTTCAACCTCTTATATTCACTTCTTAATGAGACTTTATGAAATATTCAAACCTTTACCTGGAGGAGGTGTGTGTATGTGTGCGCCCAGCTCTATATTCCTGCAGATCCATGAATGCGTCTCAGCACTTTATGAGCTCTCTCTTAGCACTGACAAATACAGCTAGACAAGAGACTTACAGACACACAGGAATACATTTACATGCACCTGCAGAAAGACATGATTTGAGTCACATAATAATGTGTTATTCCAGATTTTACCATCCCAGCTGATGATGAGTCCAGGCTAAAGGAGGCTCATTAAGCCAGAGAGATGTGCTTGATGGCTGGGTGTGTGTTAGCCTTACTCTGGGCCTCCTCTCTGTTTTTTTCTTTTTCTTTCTCTCTCTCTCCCTGAGCAGCAACACTAAATCCAGCAGACCTTTTAATTAAAAAACTAATTTTCTCTGCCTTAAACACACTATAAATAGGCTAGAGGACACAAACACAAATGCACAGACACTGTACCTGTCGCCTCCTTTTCTCTAACGTATAGAGTGGACTGTATATCAAACTAATGCAAAGGAAGGAGAGCTGAACTTTGAGAACACCACCTGATTCCTCTTGCCCTTAATTCTCCCACTTGTCCAGGAGAGGTACTTAATATACCCCCCTCGTCTTGTTTGACTTGTCCCCTTTGAAGAGCTCTTTTAATAAAGTGCTCTTGTTCTCTGTGAATTACACTGTAGCCGTTTCTGTCACGTGTGAGAAGTCCCATGTATGAGGGCACAAAGAGGAGAGATGAGTACCGAGGGCTCACAGAGGGCCTTCCCTGAGGCCCGGGATGTGTGTCCAGACTACGGAGTGATTCATTTAGCGAGTCCCAGGACTCGCATCAGGCCTCTTCTGGATCACACAGAGGCTCCCAGCCAGACGTGGCCCTTGCCCTTTATATGTGCCTCACACACATGTCTCTGATGTCTTACGGCAAGGCTAAGAGTGGTTGGTGGAGAGGGGGAGAAGGGTCCTCCATCTATCAGGCCGTATATAAGCAGTCCTGTATAAAGTGATTACTGATCTCCCTTTGAGCGCTTTCACAGTTTAATGGCTAAAGCAAACAAATGGGACTCATTTCAAAAACAGCTCTGAGGCAGCTTGTGATTTTAATGTTGTTTAAATGTGTTTTTAAATTTATTTTAACTATTGAAAAGAAGCTTTGTGTAAGCTCGGATGTGTTTGCAGTTACACGGCCATCAGTGTGTGTACATTGGCAATTCGTTTTAACCGCAAACACAAAGAGGTTGCATTGCACCTACGGCCACTTTGCAGCCCAATTTACACTCCATTAACACTACATGCACTCACTCACATACCCCCTCTTGCACACATGTGCACATGCATGTAGATGCTTCCTATGGGAGATAATAAAGTCCAGATAATTCAGTGCTAGGGACCTGATAAACTACATGAAGCTGCTTTCGCTGCAATGCTGTTTCCCAATCCTCCTCAGATGAGCCACACACACACACACACACACACACACACACACATGCAGACTGCTCCATAATGACTTCAGTGGCGCACATGTGAATATGGACATGTTTTTCACACCTCTGCGAGTGCTTGTGTGCACATCATATCAGTGTTTGTGTGTGTGTGTGTGTGTGTGATTAATCTCTGAGGGCCAGAGGTGATGGGGTCAGAGTGGAGGTGCCTGCGGAGCTAATGGCAGTGATTAAGAGGAGGGGTTGGAGGGGTTTAACCTTCATCAGGTTCTCCTCAACATGCTGCCCCCCCCCTCAGGACATCCGTAACCTTATCAGTGCCGATGAGTTGAGCAGAGCACTGCTGAGAAGAAACCAGCAGACATGCTCCATCTGACATGGATGCCCTAATAACTGGAGCCAACTGTCTTCTCTTCTCTGCCCTGGAATCTCTGTTTCCAGGTTAATGACTTGATCTGATAACACGACTGCATGGATGAGTGGCTTCATTCCTTTCACTTTGTTGCCTTTCCCACAATACCATATAGCAGGGGTGTCAAACATGCGGGATGACTTTGCAAAGTATAAAAATGATTTGTTTTAATCATAAAGTAAAATACTGTTCCAGATACCTGTGACAAAAAAATGTTGTGCCTTTTGTAGATGCACTGTGATCTGTAAGTTGTAATGCACATATGTAAATGATAAACTGAGGTATAATATTGTTGAAATTGCACCTTTTTTTCTTAAGAAATTTCAGGTTGTAAAAAGATAGTTCGTTACATTTGAACATTTTCAGTATGTACGTTTTTGCACTAAAACAAAGGGAAACATGTGTTTTTGAGTTGTCGTTATTTATAGGTTATTATGATATGATTCCACTGGTCCGGCCCACTTGACATCAAATTGTGCTGCATGTGGCCCCTGAACTAAAACGAGTTTGACACCCCTGCCATATAGCAACCTTTTAACAGGCATTCTACAATACAGTAGCACTCTCCAAAAGGGTAGCTCTTATTAATTTTAAACATTCACAGCTAGTTATTTAAACAGTCAAATATGTGGCTGGCCTTTAGCAAAAGCATTAGGTGAGGAATTAATTTAGCTGTGCAAGTTTAAGCCTCTATTGGTTATTTGCAATATTTGAAACGGCCGTGTTTGCTCTTGTAATATTTCACTCATAATATAAATCAAATCAAATTTATTTGTATAGCCCAATATCACAAATTATACATTTGTCTCAGTGTGCTTTACAGACTGTACAGGTTACGACACCCTCTGTCCTTAGATATAGAAGCCTTTGTCATTTTGCAAGGCTGTTATTAAACTTTCCAAACCTCAAAAATAGTCGAGACAATGGGCGGAGGGATGGTACAAACATTTTGTGTTTGCATTATTTGGCAAAAGCAATATTTAACTTCAAAAGTTCTTCATCATTTGGGTGAGCAAATGGTCCAATTATAATAACACAAATAATGGTCTCCGTTTGTTCAACCAATAGTAAAAAAAACAACTAGTTAATTAAGCCGAGCCACATTAGCCTATGAGATATTATTTTATTTGGACATGTAATGGCTTTTAAATTGCCTGACTGCTCACATATTTCCAATCAAAAATGGCAAATGATCCCCATCAAACTAAAATCACTGGTAGCCTCACTTTATTAGGGGTTCCCTCAATTTTCCCCAAGCCTGTAGTGATAATTGAGTTAAATCCACAACCTCGGTCTAGCGAAGGGGGAGGACTGAACTGAGGTCTGTTTAATGGACTTCATTCTTTTTCAAAAGTGCTTTTTCTTCATCTGCTCGCTTTCTTTTTTCCACCATTTTCCTTGCTCCTATCACCCCTCCCTCATTTCCTACCTCTTCTTTTTTTTTTGCCTGTCCAACACTTCCTTCCTCAACCCCCCTCACCACTTTCCCTGTGCCTTTCAGCATCACCCTGCTATTTCTCTCTTCCTGCAGCTCTCTGTATTACCCTTTCTCAGCCTAATAGGGATCACCGGTGAACATGTCTCCCTCTCTAGCTTTGCTCTCTGCAATATCCTCACTTATCGCTCTGAAGTTAATGAAATGGAGTTCAAGAATGACCTCTTCTTTACCTATTTAGTATCATCACAACCCCCTCTCTTTCTAAATATCTCTATTCTTGTTGTCCTTTCGTGCTGTTCCTTCCCTTGACTTTGAATCTTTATGTATTCTGGTTCATAAGCCTTCAAAAAAACTGTTTGGAATATTATTTAATGCTCCTCTCTCTTAATCCTATTCTTTGCACATAATCAATACAGCTGTAAATGCATTCCTTCCCTTTCATCAGTATTGTTATACACACAATCCTTTTTAAATTTCTGCAGCCTTACCTGATATTGACAGGCATGGATGCACATAATGTTGTGCGTGCCTGCGTGCTTTCATCTCAAACCTCTGAGCCTGTCGGAAACGTCACACATGATGTTGCCCACACAGATGGCTTTGTTGGTGGGCTGTGCGTGCACAAGATGCTGTCACCGTATTTGTGGGAGTTTGCACTGTCTGAAATACTGCCTGTAGCCGGGCTCATGGGTTAGTCAATAAGCAATAATAACAATCATTTGTGTACTGGAGAAATTATCTGTCACAAATCCACTTTACTGATGCCGAATAGACACGCACACGCACACGCACACGCACACGCACACGCACACAGACACAGACATGCATTGAGCACATGCAAGCACACCACATGTGCTGGCACACCCGGTGAGTTCAGACAGCGTCTCATGGAGAGTGGTTCCAATGAAGACAGTGACGCTGAATTCAGACCCCCCTCTGCTTGTATTCAGTCACCCTCCTATAACCCGCCCCACACACACACACACACACACACACACACACACGCACATTACTATACTATATACTCACACCATACTTAGGTGCAAGAAGAGGCTGTTTTTGAGCCCATGGTATTTACATATCCTGTGTATATATTACTGCACCTGTTTGCTTCTGTACCTGGCTGCCCTCATTTGTGGACACTATTATAGTTGCATATGGTCACCATGGTAACATATTGAATATCTGTATTGGCAGATTGCATAAAAGTCTTTCTTCTCAAGACACTTTCTTTGCCCCTTCCTTGGTGTCTTTGTAATTTTTCTTGACATCCCCGTCCTGCACTTCTCATGACATTCCAATAATGACTACAGGCGTCGTCGTTTTTCGCAGTGATCAGAGAGACAAAGATAGAAAGGCCTTTATAAGAGAGATGGCTGAGGCTGTTGCTCCTGGCTTTGATGATGCACCTTATTCACTTATCCACTGTAAATTTCACTGGGCCTTTGAAACTCCTGGCCCCATTATGCTGAGGGGATACGCTGCCTCTAATTGAAGGGACTACTATGACATCAAAGGCCCATGAGAGAATGGTGAAGATCAGAATCTATGGCTGCAGCGACCGATTATTTTCATTATTAGTACATATGTTATTATTGCTTTGATTTAGTGATGAATCATTTGGTCTATGAAAAGCCAAAAAGTTTAAAGGTGAACAATGGCGTACAGTTTCCCAGAGCCCAAGAAGGCACCCTCGTATTGTTTGTTTCGTTTCACCTGCAGTCCAGAATTACCTTAGTGAGTGAAATTGGTGAGATAGATTTTACTCTTTTCTTTTAGAACATAGGGATGCAGATCTGTGCAGTGTGTCAGGGAAATGTGATTATGATTTTACTTTTAAGTAGAACTAAATAAATGCAAAGAGAGGAAAGCGAGAACGAAAAGAAAGGATAAATGGATGGATAACCCATGAGAGAAAAAGAGAGGGAGTTCATCTACAAGGATTAAATCTCATTCTGGCCTGGCCCTGCGAGATTACCAATTTGCCCACTCGAGTGCTATGAAAACCCAGGCAGATTATGCACACACTCATGTGTGCGCACACCCACACGGGCACCCATGTGCATGCACATAAGCACACAAACAATATAGTGGATTAGGCCTCACTGCTAACCCATTGGCCAGGGTTAAGCAGATGGCTGCCCTTTTTAATTGTTATGTAACTTTACTGAGAACTAATCCACATGCAAACACAACGCTTTTTCCTGGCACTCATACACAAACTTGCAAGTATGCAAACATAAGGCTACATAATATTTGAGTTACCATATCAGAGTTTGAAAAAAAGGTGCGAGGGATGAGGATGAGTAAAGTAACAGGGAAGAAATGTTGAAGAAAAGGTAGAAGTCAAGACGTTGGAGGGCAGTGGCACAGCGCCAGGTGGTTTGGAGAAGTGCCAGATAAGCCTGCTCACACACGCATGCATTCAAATCGAACACACACAAAACATTCCCAGTTGGGTGCTGGAACGAGCCAAGGTGACCCGACTAGGTGATGGGAGGGTCACTATGCCAACGGGGCTGACTGATGTCACCATGGCAATCTATGTCAGAGGCCACTGAAAGAGAGGGGTGTGTGTGTGTGTGTGTGTGTGTGTGTGTGTGTGTGTGTGTGTGTGTGTGTGTGTGTGTGTGTGTGTGTGTGTGTGTGTGTGTGTGTGTGTGTGTGTGTGTGTGTGTGTGTGTGTGACAGAGTACTCACTGACGAGCTGACATTGAGAAAGCCTGTGATGTACAATATGGGGCCGTTGTTGGGCAGGAAACCCATTAATTGTGGTTGGTCTCGCTGCTCTGAGACGCAGATCCACTGGTACTTTTTAAAAGAATACACCAGGTTTTAGGAGTGTGCAAGATACAAAGTTGAATGTCAGAATGTGGCTAACACCCTTTTTAAAGAAATAGTTTGACATTTTGTTAAATTCCCTTATTCGCCTTCTGGTGGAGAGTAAGATGAAAAGATTGATACCACTCTCATCTGTCAGTGGAACAACAAGGCTACAGCCAGCAGCCAATTAGCTTAGCTTAGTTTAGCACAAAGACTTGACATTTGGATAAAATGGCTAGCATGGCTCTGTCTGAAAGTAACTAAATCCACCTACCAGCACCTCCTAAAGCTATTTAAATCTAGTTTATTCAACTCATACACACACCAAAGTATAACATTTTCAATTTGCTGTAACAGGTGTTATGTGCAGTTACTAGGCAACCAGCGGAGACTCTGCTTCCAGCCAAGCAATAGAAAACTAGAAATAGAATATGCGTATTTCGTTATTTCGATACGATTGCTTTAAAAGCGGACTACCATACTTTCCACCCTGAAAGTAAAAAGGTTTTAATTCTAAATAATACAGTTTTAGCAGTTTAGTGTAGGATATTTACATGAAATACAATCAAAATGATTGATGAAACGATTACACGCTATATTGTACATGCTTGATGTGTCTTTATGATATACTGACAACATTGGGGTCAGTTAGAAATCTGTGCTTTACAATTCTTGAAATTTGGAAACATGAAAGCCTTTGGAGCACTCAACAATGTGACAGTTCTCAGCTGTCAAAACAGATAATCTTTAATAACTCACGACTTGTCAGTGTAGACAGCTGCTGTGAGAGAATTGTTTGTCCACCTCGATGACCTGCCGTGATCACCTATATCTTTTCTCCACTCATTTCAGCCGGTCTATATTTGAAACGGTGATTCATTCAGAAAGGTCTGTCAGTCTTTGCTTCTTTGTCTCGCTGTCGCCCTGCTGTCCCACGTATGCCTCATTATTAGCAGCTACCTCGGTGGCAAGGGGCTCATAATCTCCTCTCCTACTCAGTCCCCTGTCCCTGCTCCCGCAAGAATGAGACTGTAGACAACATAGGAAACTAATTACCCACAATGATTCCCTGGTTTCCATTACACGTTACAGAGACAGACAGATAGACAGCAGAGTGATCTAACCAATCCCTCTGGGTTTGGATGACACCACAGCCATCTGTATGTCCACACAAACACAGATAGCACAAAGGAACTGGAGAGTCTCTGCACTCCAGTCCAATGTCATTGCCTAAATGTGTCATTTTCACACAACATACTTGCTCATCATTTCTCTAAGGCAGAGTACTCTGTCCTAGGGATATAGACTTGGACAGACATTGACCTTTCTGCTAATGATAATAAGAAATGGTAAGATAAAGTATGTCCTTTTAGAAATTGCTTCACATTTGTTGCTCTTGAGCTCAGGTTTCACATTGAGAGGCGTTTTTTGCAGACATAATGCAGCATTTTAATCTTTAGTGTAGCGCCAAGAGGTGCGGATGGAAATTTAACCATGCTGTGACACAGTGAAGGATCTCAGGGAGAAAAAACTAAAACAAGATATGGCGGGGGATAAAGAAGGCGTAGACGGAATTACTGTCAGAAGAAACCATGAAGTAGTGTTTGAATGTGGCCCAGAAGTTGAAAGCTTTCTATTGATTTTTAACTCACTACTAGAAGGCCTTTAATAGCTCATTGGGGGATGTAGTGTTTATGTTAAGCTCTGAGTAAAAGTTTTCCACATCATATTTTTACACACTTTATTGCCCAGCAGTTTTCCTTCAAAGCCGTAGTGTTTTCAAATATGGACTAAAAATGGTTTGGGTGATAAGAAACAAATGAAGTGATGAGTCATATAGGCCAGATAGAGAGATCTCATGATGGTACGCTGTATGGCTATCAATGCAGCAAATGTTACTCTAAAGCCTTTCTCACTGCACAGAAAGCACACTAACATCTGCCTTTGGTCTTTTTAGTGGGAAAGGTTTCAATCCGCATTCATTCCCAGGACAAATGACTCTGCAGGTGTCGCAGGTATATATATCCATCAGCAGTGATGGAAACTTGATACCCAGGTGGACACGATAGGTTTTTGCCCCTTTTCCGGTGCGATGCTGTGACACGCATTGAATGGTATATAAAATCAATGGGGATTTGGACAATTACTTTAATTTATTAACGTACAATACATACAATTGATACGTTCTCCCTAAAGCCACCAGACTTAATTCACAGAAACGGTAATTTTACCTCTGTGATCATTGTAAAACACACTTAATTTGAACTAGACAGAAACAAAATGCTGCTGCTGTTTGCTAACCCTGCTCTCAGGCCCGTACGTGATGTTTTGAGCGTGACACACCATAAAAACCCTGCATACTCGTCTATTGGTAATGGGAAAAGGAGTCTATCGCCTATTTCAGTGGGTTTTCTCACCTTTCAAAAGAAAACCTGCATATACCCGTTAATATTGGTGGAAAAAGGAATATAAGGTTAGCTCACAATCTCTGGCTTGTCTCAGTGTAAGACTCCTGGGAAACAAGTATTCAGCAAACGCTGTTACTCTGTCTGACTCTTGACTGCTATTAGTTTCTGGTTTTAGTTCATCTCTTATTTATAAGTACATATCTGCACATGCATACATATTCAGGCCAGGGCCGGTGCTGGGATGATCGGGGCTCCCATTACTCACTGTGGAGAGTAAAGGCGGGCGGGGGGAGTGTGCAACCTCAGGCAGTGAGGTGAGTGAGGCCATCCTGAAATTTGGGTGACGCACTCACACAGACGCATGCATTGCATATATGTGCTGACACTTGCACATTGCAACTCTCTTGCAGAGTGATAATGATAGTCTAGCATCCATTCATTTTTTTTATGAGAACAGTCATTACTGTCATCACTGTTCCTCTCTGAATCACTTACTGTCACACAAACACGAAGACACACGCTCTCACTCACTTTAGATGTTACTTACCCTTTCAATTTATGCTTCTATATTTCTATTCTTCTTCAACCTCCCCTGCTACCGGTGAATTCCTGACATGACAGAGCCCCCCTCTCGTTTGGCCCCCCATGGCTGCCTGTCAGCCAGCAGACAATAGGGACCGGGGCACATTTGCCTTTCTAAAGAGGCAGCGCTGCTTCACCCTTCCTCCCTACCACACATCCTCGTCTTCCTCCTCGCTCCATCTTTCCATCATCGCTTTGTATCAACTGCGATAACTCATTAATATGTCACAGACCTGTGTGTGTCTTCCTGGCAAGCCTATCAGTGAGCAGAGAGCTGTGATTGGGTTAAACACACGGACTCGAGTGAGGTAAAGGCCAACAATGCTCTCTCATGTGACCAGACTAATCACTGTGTACATGCCAGATAACAAAAGTAAAGGTCAGAAAAAGGTAGAGAAGCACCCACAAATGCAGTTTAAAAATATATATATTAACAGCATGTGTGACCAAAAATGTCTGTGTGTTTGAGTGGACTTATGCTATTGTGAGATTGTAAACATTGTTGTTTAAACCTGATTGTAAATTACATGGATCTTTGTTAATAGCTGGTAGCATCTAAAGGACCTTGCCTAGTATCAGATGAGAAGATTGGAGCTGCCAGGCTAACTGTGTCCACCTGTTTCTAGTCTGTTTGCTAAGCTAAGCTAACCGGCTGCTGGAAGTAGCTTTAATATTAACGCAACAATTAGAGCCTGTTTTCTACCTAATGTATTGGTTTATTACAACACTTTTGGGCTGTCTGGTTGTGCTTATATATTAATTATTAATTAAGTATATCACAAGGTTTTTTTTTTTTAACAAATATGTGATTTTTATTTTTATTGGGAGAATGAAAGAGAGATGGCAAGAGGGAGAAATAAAGGTTAAAACACACGTGGAGATGCTGCTCCAGCACCCCTGCCCCCCCTCCCTGAGGAAAACCGAGGTATGTTTAAAACATCACTCTGACTGAGCCAGGTTCAGCTAGAGTTAAACGCTTTGATCAACATGCTTATTGTGCTGTGCGTCTGACCTATGTGTGCGTTAACCAGGGCTTCTTAAAGGTGGATGCTGCTCAGCATGGGGACTCGGCAGTCGTGCAGACCGAGCCCTGCACCGCTTTAGGCTGGGTCTTGAGTGTGAGCGTGTGTGCCCCGGGCGCTTCTTCCTGAGTGGTCCCGGGGTGCTCCTCAAACTGACACACACACACACACACACACACACACACACACACACACACACACACACACACACACACACACACGCAAGCAGCTGCACACCTGGGGATTGACATATGCATGCACAGGCAATACACACGTATATGTCCGCATGCATCCATGATTATTAGACAAATGTGCACACACACACACACACACACACACACACGCATAAACAGACAGGCAGATAAGCATGCACAGTATGGCCGCAGGCTGAAGGGATCAGTGCTTATGAAGGCTGAGGTAAGGGTGAAGATGGGGTGAATACAACTTACACTGCAGACTATCATTTCAGGTCACAACTCTAAACACTGTAAACTCACCATAGTGGATTACTGATCCACACTTCAGTTGAGCTCAGTAATCTTGATAATCTAGTCTCAAAAATATTTTGTAAATGCAGGTTTACATAATTCTTCCAAGACTTTCTTTATTATAGTCAGTCCTGGCTCCTTTTAATGCACTTGAACCAATGATGTTTTTTCATCATTAGACTGCAGTTTGATGTGGGCGAATCCTCTTGTCGTGGATTTGTTTTCCTGGCCTAGATCAGGGCTGCCAGCAGCCCTGGTGGAAGGAGCTGGGGATGTGTGTGTATGTGTGCAACAGAACTGCAGAACTCCAGTGAAGTTGATTCCTGTCAAGCCCGTAGCGCCACATTCAGACAGGGCTTGACCAAGCGTTTAAACACTGCTCTAGGTTTTCCCGCTAGTATGGGCTGAGTGGAAGTGTCAGTGAGATGTGTGTGTGGTGTGTGGAATTGGCAGAATCGATGGGTGTTGGCAGTTAAGAGAGGCCAAACAATGCTGGAAGGCTAGCTTTTAGCATCAGAGACAAAGAGCAAGAGAGAAGTTGGGTTTTGTTTGAAATACAGAGGTCAATTGTAGCAGGGTGGAGTATGAAAGCACTCAGACAGTCTGGCATTTTCCTGACCTTGAAGTTCTCTTCACCCGTCTGTGGTATTTTGGTACCCATCACATGGATTACAGTTGGGATCAGAGGTGCATACAGATGGGAGTTTATTCAAGTAATTCAAAAGCAAAGTTGTTAGTATTTTGGTAGACAATGTTTGTTTTCTTGATAATAGAGTCTCTGTTTGTGGTCGTCACGCTGTTTTCTGAAGAGCTCCCATGTTTACACAATTTGAAAATCTGAAGCATAAAATCAAGACAATGCAGCTTCATGTGCAGGTAGGATTCATGTATATATTTCACCAAAGGGTAGTGCTAAGTACGCATCTGTTGGCTGGTAAAACTGATTTAACTCAGATTGACATTATTTCTAGAACATTAAATTCCTAATTTAGCTGGGGAAAGTCCTGGAAGTCACTCCAGGACCCCTGGGAGTTTTTTAATTCATTTTACAAACCCTTGCTTGAAATGAGCTAACACATACTGTACGTACTGGCATGGATGATGGGCAGGGCAGGTGGTGACTGACTGACTGACTGACTGACTGACTGACTGACTGTGTGAGAGAGTGTGATGGGAGGTCAGTTTGATCTCTGTGGCTGTGCAATCTGCTGGTGTGGGGCTTTGAGATTTGGAGGAAATGTGTGTATGTATGTGTGAGTCTTTTGTGCCACTGTGCTCTTGAAGTCCCATTAAAACAAGAGTGGGGGTGGGCGGACTTGTCACTTCAGAGGGGCGGTGGTGGAGAACGGAGGGATTGACTGTGTGAGTTGGCCTTGAGGGAGCTGAAGCCTTGGGAACATCAGTTGTATAGCGCTACAAAAGAAGTGTGTGTGTGTGTGTGTGTGTGACAAAGTTGATGAGAGTCCAAGCATGCAAAAGTTTATTTCGTTTGTGTGTGTTTGTGTTAATGTGTCTTTGTAAATTGGGCTGCCACTGCAAGATTTAAATGATAATGGATCTATTGACCCTGAGAAATGCTGCATTTGCAAGTGTGCAGTTTTGTGACCGTGATGGGGGGTAAAAAGGGGCAGCTAGTGAAATCACAGTTTTTGTGTGCGTGTGAGTGTGGGCTTTCCTGTGCCGGCCTGCGCCGGCCTGCTTTGTCCTTTCTTCCAGTTGAAATGGACTGAATGAAGAGATGTGAGGTGAACGTTTTGTCTGGTGTGGATGTGTGTTTTGGTGAAATGTGTTTTCCTGTTTTGATTGTGCACAGGCTTAAGAAGGGATACAAAACACACACACACACACACACACACACACACACACACACACACACACACACACACACATACACACACACACACACACACACACACATACACACACAGTCTCACACTCACTCACTTGGCTTTTATTGGAGCAGACAAAGCACACAGTCAACCAGCTGGCTGCACGACAGCCACAATAACATTAATAAAACACTTATCTATCAAAACATATTAGCGGAAATAGTGTGTTTGACTGCGTCCTTGTGTGTGTGTGTGTGGAGTCACACAGTACAGTCCAAGGTCAAAGTGTTTTTTCTTTCTCTCTGCCATCTTCACTCAAAGTCTTTCCGTCAATCTGCCAATTTCTCTGGTACATAGTACCCTCCACTCATCTCTTTCGCTCATTTGACCTTTTGCTCTCTCTCTCTATTTCCTTTCCTCATTCTCTCCTTTTTCATCTGTCTGCTTCTCCCAGCAGGATTTTTCCATAGGCTTCTGGCTACAGGACAGACACCTCAATTTGGACGTTTTTTTCCTTTATCTGTGCTGTATCTTTTTTATATTTCCTCTCATCCTTTCCTCTTACCCTCTACTTCTCCCAGTTCTACCTGTTTTACTCTTGTTCTTTCCATCCTTCTAGCTTCCTCTCTTTGTTCCCCCCTCCCTCTATTGTCCTGGTTAATCTGGTCTGCTCTCTGGCTGTGCCCTTGTGTCCAAATGATGCATTAATCCAGGTTACCCCAACCCATTGTTTATACTGTACACCCCACGCAACATACACACACTCACACTCACACACGCTTACAAAGCTCCCCTTGTGTTGTCACATCATGCAGGCTCAAACACATGACAGACAGACAATAGCTCAATGGTGCTCCTGACGCTGTTGAATGGAATCTCAGATCCTTAAACACAAGGGGTCACTGAAGGTAAATTAAGCCGTTATTTCAACTCATGGCCAATTTGAATCAGGGCAATAAATTCATAGAATGTGTACATGATTTATCACTCTGGCCGTGCCTCTCGGTGACCTGCGACCCGTGTGTTGCTCCATGCATATATCTGCCTGTTATCACACCGAAATACTCATTTTCTCCAGGCTCCGTTTCCTGTGATCAGATTCCATAGACAATTCTATTCAGTCTTTTTTATTATTTTTATTATAAATGTCTGGTGTGATAAACCTTGATAAAAGTCATATAGATCAGAGACTCCAGGCTTTGCTGTTTGATCAATCGTAATTTACACCTTCTCTAATATTCTCATTTAGTCCCTGGGGTATTGAGAAATGTATTTAACTTATATCATTTGCAACAGTGATTAATTTCCCTGGGAGGTAGATCTGTGTGTGTGTGTGTGTGTGTGTGTGTGTGTGTGTGTGTGTGTGTGTGTGTGTGTGTGTGTGTGTGTGTGTGTGTGTGTGTGTGTGTGTGTGTGTGTGTGTGTGTGTGTGTGTGTGTGTGTGTGTGTGTGTGTAAAAGACGCTGTGTCCTTGAACGGGCTTATTGCTGCAGCTGGAACATCATACGCTCTCCCGACTCCAACAGTTCTCTCTCACTGTTACGCACACAGACATTTCAAGTCTCATACACACACACACACACACACACACACATGTGCACACCCTCATTACCGCCAGCCTTTCGGACCTGTTCTCCCAGCTTAGAAGAAGATGGGGAAGGCGTGAGATGGAGGACGGTGGTGAAAGACGGCCAAGGGAAGTTTTATCACCATCAAAAAGTCAGTAGCTTGATAATAAGTAGTGATGTTACAATATCATCAATTTAGTAGTCCATACCAAATGAGATACCCAATTTGATAGCGCGGTAAAAATACGAGAACTAAACAATGAATCCCATCTATACCAACATACACTCCTGTTATTACCATTTGCTTACTAAATTTCACAAGATTACATTTTAACACATAAATTATAATTCACCTTTGCCCAACACCCATTTTTACTGAATAGAGCTTGAACGCATCATAATGTAACTCAATGCAACCTACACTAGCTGTTAGCTTCGTTATGTAACCAAGCAGGACTGTGCTGCTCCTCCTGCCAATTTATCACAGCTTTGTCGGTCACAATGTAGCATTATCCGGGAAATGTTCTATCTCGATCTATCTGTCTCAAGCCCTGATCTCTGGTACTTATGGTACCTGGTATACTGTAGAAAAACCGGTACTGTCACCTTTTTCAGAATTTTGGCATCGATTTGATACCGAAGCATTGTTTCTCGTGACATCACTAGTTATGAGCTAAGAAAGCATTTACTTTATTTGGTTACCTGGTGCAACTAATAGAAATACTTTTCAAACAGATCTGTGTTTAATGTTGTCGGAACCCAAAACAGGTGTAAGTCCAGAAAAACCCAGCTCTGGTAAGATCGTAATACTAATTGGTGCCTACAGATTTTTTAAAGTAGATTCTCTCGCACCTTCTCTGGTAATATGCGTAAGAACAGATTTATTTTACTATAGTCTATTTTAATCCTTACATTTAGGATTTACCTGCTCTTTCTCTCTGTTCCCTTCATATGTTTCCCCTTTTTACTGTGTCGTTCCATGCCGAGGAGAGGTGCAGAAGAAGCCTGAGGCTGGAAAAACACTGTTTCTCATTCTCTCGGTTGCTCACTTTCTCTCTTGTTCTCTCCATCACATACTCACACATACATATGCACACAGAAGGACGCACATACTTGCTTCAGGCTCCCTTGCGTTTTAACCGCAGGTCAATCCTTACGAAATGCTGTGAAATAATTTCTCAACTTCCATCCTCCTTTACAATCAGTGCGTAGATTAATAATGCAGTAGGGCCCGACCTAAGAACTTAAGCAAGTCTTATTAAATTGAGTAACTTTTCATCCTTGATTTCAGCTTACGGTGCCTCCCTCTTCCTCTCAACCTTCTTTGTTGTTTCTTGCTGTTATGAAAGTTATTATAAAAGTGATTGGGCTTTAAAACATATTTCCAACATGAGCTGCGACACGCATCGCCAGGCACTGCAGAACAGCCGTCTCACCTCTGGCACACGTGTCTAACAGTGTGATTTCACCGTGTTTTGTGGACGCCATGGTGAATTTCTCGTCCCTTTTTAGCTTTCTCGCAAGCGCAAGATGTTCGTATGATTCCATTTTGCAAGCGCATCATTTCATGGGTGTCACTACAAGTTGTGTTTTCTGCTTGAGCAAAGATATTGAAAAATCTTCCACTACATCCATTTGTGGATTATTGTCCAATCTGTTTGATGTCAGTCTCCACTCTAGTCTCTCTCTAGCGCCTGCCTCTCCTTCCTGCCGTGCTCTCTTTCCCGCTCCCTCTCATGGCACCCTCTCTTTACTTTTTGCTTGTTATTATCTCAACCCTGCATACCTTAACAACTCCCTCACTTCATTAGCTCTTCACATGGAGGAGAACATCACTTTTTATTCACGCCTTAATGGAGGGATAAACCAGCATTCACAGCTCGTGTGTCTACCAGTAAATGAAACATGAAGGCTAATAATTATGTGCTCTCCAGAGGCTCTGTTCTTTGTATAGGCTGGCTGTGGATAGGTTGGGCAGAAAGTATGAGCATGAGCAGGAAGGGGAAAAGCCCTCTTAGAGCTGTGGTTGAACTTTGACTCTGTAACAAAATGAAGGCATGAAGAGAAGGGTAGCTTTACTTGGAGTTTCTCGGCTTGATGGGTTTTACAGTCACTCTCTCCAATCTTTTATTCTCTAACTCTGTGCAAGGACCGTTGCAGAGTAGCAAGTGAAACATTTTTAGAGTAAGACATAGCTATTTCTGTCTTGGCTATTTCTTAAAAATCAATAGGAATATTCCAGAAAAAGCTTTTCCCCTGAGTAGCTCTCTAACCCTCTGTACCCAAAACTGGTCTTATCTGCTTCTCCCAGCTGGGCATATGAGCATCACAAGTGTGGAGTGGTATACAACTTGGATTATACTGTTTTACAGTGGGTGAGTGGGTGGGTGCCCAGGTTTCTCATGCAGCATATGTGGTTATATATGTGTAGTATATCTATGTGTGTGTAGTCATAAACATGTCAGTGGCACTCAGAAATTGAAGGTGTGATGATCTCCCTGAGCTGCTGCTGCTACGGCAGCTGTCAAAGTTACACATGCCTTGTTTCCGGGCCGTGATTCATCGGGTTGAACTGTGTAGTCTTTGACAGTTCAGAACGAAGGATGGAGAAGGACAATTTGTCACAGACAAATACTGGATGGTCAGTGGAGCCTACTCCAGAGGCATAAGCGACAGAGGCTGCCATTCTCTCTCCAACCTCAGTTTCTGTCCCTCCCTCCCATATGAATTGCCTTGTCGCTATCTTTTATGTTGTTGCCTGCAAAGTGGGTTTAAAATGAATCTCATAGAGAAATGACAGAAATAGAAATATCCACCGGGACATGTTATACCCCCGGCGGCATCTACATTACAGGCACAATTATGTCAAGAAAGAGCAGGAGCTCTGCTCAGTGTTCGACTAAACAGGCCTTCAAGTGGGAAATGACTCCGGCTTCAACAGAGGTTCCAGAAACGGCACAGCCAATCCTTATGAGGATGAAGCATTTCTTTGATCATTACTTAAGAGGCAAAAAGACCTTCTCTTCGTTTTAATTTACCTGGGATTGGAGGCAAGAGCACAGCCATGGAGGCGGCAGAAGAAAAGGCTGTGCACTTTGAAGTTATTGAAATGAGGGGAGCAACGGGCGGGAAAAACCAGGGAGAGCTAAGTAAAGAACTTGTTGAGCTGCTGCAGAGGTTCACCAAACTGTCAGCCTAAGCTCTTCGTCTCTAAAGTATTATTTTGGACTTGAAAGTGAGAATATCTGATCTGATGAGTTTAGCTTTGTGTCTCTAAGTAAATATATTGTGCATTTTTCACCATACCTGTTCTGAGAAGAAAAGAAACAACAGTTGCCCCCGATGTCAAAGCAGCATTTCTGTGATGGCCATACATTGTCTCTAATGAGACATGTCTGCTTGTGTTAACCTCTTTGCTAACTCAATATGGGATGGTTTATTCAGCAGTCAAGTGAGAAGCTGTCAGAATCCATTGATTCCTCGGATGGGAAATCCCACAACAGCCATCACCCTGGAAGGCGTGTTTTCGCTGCTTTTAACCCTTTAGAGACTGGCTGTTCCTGACAGGGTCAGGCTGATGTCATCTGCAAGCAGGCAGGACCCGACACCAGTGATAAGTGTAGCGAGAGCTTCTGAATAGTGCCATGGGCATTGATGATGTTCAACCTGTCAGGTTGTGGCAGAGCGTGGAAGTTTCTAGAGCTGCATCCTCAAAGAAAAGGGACGGGGACGTCGGGGTCGGTGTGAGTCAGTCGTAACGAAGGCCTGAGAATAAACAAAGGGCACGAGCGGAGGGAGACATGGAGAAGACAAGGTTGTGACTGACCTCCATCTGTCCAACAGAGCAGAATCTTCTTTATAGTCAAAATAACAACGTTGGGTTGGTTTATTCTATCCGTGGCATTTCTGTTGTGCATATAGATTGGATTTAAGATGAACTTGTACTGTGATAGGCGCTGGTTCACAGGTGGCACAGAGAGAGGTGTCCTATTCTTTTTTTTTTTTTTTTTTTTTTTTTTTTTTTTTTTTGTGCAGATGGACCTCATGCAATTTTGAGCAGGTGACATGAATGATACATTTACCATGATCCAGGGTGCAAGCCAAAAGCTATTTCCACTTTTAATACAAGAAATAGCAGTTTATCATTCCAAAAGAGTTGATTTTTGTGTGAGTGTGGCATACTTTCTCCCTGAAGGCAAAGTGGACCAAATGTATTCGGAATTTCAAATTGAATAAAATATGTAATTTCTTTATGTATGTCATACAAATGGGAAAAGATGCAATCCTTCTTTGTGTCAGCCTTGAGGGACAGAAAGAATTTGTTTACTCAAATTCTGCAGATTCCACAATCAAGCTAGTATTAAGCAAATGCTAGAAGGCTAGGACTTTAATTTCTTATTCCCTATAAGTTAGATCATAGATGTTTTGCACCTCTCCCAGATCGCTTCACAGCTTAGTTTTGAGATCTGATAAGTGTTCTCCCATCACTTTACTACTTTTTGTTTACACAAAATGAAACACCCTAAACACAGAGAGTGTTTTTTAATAACCATTATGCTGCAGAATAGCTGCTTTGATGCATTCAACTCTCAGGCAATTTATTGTGACTTAGCAGATCTAGTTCAAATATTGACTCTGGCCTGCATGATGAAATGCGAACACAATTTTAACCAGTTCACTGTTTGATTCTTAGCTGCACTGACAGGTGCACATCACACAGCTTTAATATGGGGGGCATCAGCAAAATATTCCTGGCTAGATTTGCAGAACCACAGGGTGCAGCAAAGAGTTCATGTGCAATTTACATGGTTAATACGCCGTCGAGAGCTGCACAGGGCCTCTGTGATCGTGTGTGTGTGTGTGTTTGTGTGTGTACATATGAAAGCAGGATTGCTGCGGAACGTTAATTAGTGCTGATATGTTTCCCATTTCATCCACAGCTGAACGTTCCCTGTTCACAGACCTTGATGAACGTTCATTCGTTTTAGCCCATTACAACCGCCTCTCTATCTGTGTCTCTCTCTCCCTCTCTGTCGGTCTCTCTCCTTCTCATTTTGTCGATGTGTTAGCCATTACCCCGCTAATTTACACTGCAATGGGGGAGATGGGGTAAGTGAGCGGGGGGAGTCGTGGAGGAGAAAACAGAGCCTTGGTGCTCTCTTTCCTCGTGCCTGTCTGTTCTTCCTAATAGCTAAACGTTTTCTGCAGCTTGTTCAAGTAACGCCAGCTTGGGAAGCTCTCGTTAATAAAGAGGTTTAAGGATGGAATATAACAAATTAAGTATGCTTAATCTGCATCGAATAATAGAACTTTAAATTATAGATCATGGGAACCTACCACCACATTTGCCGTCAACATTTGTCGAAGTTAAACAGCCCAGGTGTTCTCTGATTGGGACTTATTCAAATAGGCTGACAATTGCTTGTTTCAAGTATGTCTAATCAGAGTTAGCTCCCGTCTTAATTCTTTGATACGACTGTTTGCTGTCAGTTATTTATTCTGTTATGTGTGTGAGTGTCTGTGTCTTGGAAAAGATTACATTAAAATTGGCCAATAAATTAAAGGCAGTCATTGTTGTTTTTGAAGAGATGGTTCAAATGAAAATAGAAAAGACGAATTTCACAGGGAAATAGTCCACTGTCTCTAACATAAAGAACTCACCTGACCTACTTGTACCAAGACCTTCTAATAATGATGATATGACTTTGATGACTTTGACTTTTTTACACAGGAATATTATCAATAACAAATAATATTAATAAAATAACTATAAAAACAACAATCACCTAGTGATAATATTATAATATTTTGGAACAGCTTTAAAGTAATTAGCTTTTTTTTCTTCCAAAGGCACAAAGTAGGCCATTGTGATCCTCTACAGTAGATGTAATTGTTACGTTGTGCTACATACATACACACACTGGTGTCCCAGTCATTCTCAAGGTCATGGTCCTCCCATCCTCCTCTCTGTTTGTCCCCATTTATCCTGTGTATAATGGGAAGTGCTGACTGGTTTAGGACATACATTTTACAACACTGCTCATACAGGCTTTTGTAAGTGTATCAACCCTACACACTACACGCAGGCTTTTGTGTTTAAAGTTCTATATGTGTATTGATTGTTGTCCAGCTATATAATCAGTCCCATTCCACATAAAAACTAGTCATGTGAAAGACTAAATACAGACCATAATTCCTGCTTTCATTGAAACCATTCAATGTAAACTAAAAACATACTAGTGCAAAATAGGTGTAAGGGAGAACATAGAGGTCAGTAGTGGTGGTGGATGTTCTTGTGTTTTGCTTCCACCTTTCTTAATTAGCTGTGTGCAGCTGTATTAGAATGCCCCTGGGGAGGGACAAAATAAATTACAAATTGGTAGGGCCAGGGAGCCTTCTGACACATTCATATTTATTGTGCCTTCCTAGACTGAAACTGATTTGGTCTGTGCATGCGTGTGGGTGTGTGCGTTGGGCAAATCTAGGGTTAACGACTCCCAATGCCCGGGGTCTATAGTTGCCGTAACCCTGTCAGTTAGTGAGGCCAGGTAATTACCTTAGAATGACAGGTCTGGAGGGCTGTGTGTGTGTGTGTGTGTGTGTGTGGTGTGTGTGTGTGTGTGTGTGTGTGTGTGTGTGTGTGTGTGTGTGGTGTGTGTGTGTGTGTGTGTGTGTGTGTGTGTGTGTGTGTGTGTGTGTGTGTGTGTGTGCTGTGGGTGTGCACTGGGTGTACACTGGGTGTGCACTGGGTGTGCACTGGGTGTACACTGGGTGTGCTTGGGTGTACACTAAGTGTGCACAGATAAGTGTGTATGCTTGCGGGATTGTGCTTGCATGTGTTTATACGCATTGTTGTGTGTGTGTGTGTGTGTGTGTGTGTGTGTGTTTGCAGGTTTCAGGTTATTCAGGGGGCTGGGAGAGATAGGAGATTGATGGAGAGTAGTAGCATTTCTTATCCCATTCAATTCAATTAGACAAGATATATTGACGTGTGCAGAGGCCTTCCTGCTTGCGTATGCAAAGCACACAGCAATGGTCTTTGCTTGACATGTATATACCCAAATGCACCCCCACCCCTAAGATCAGCACATATTGAAGTGGGTAGACATTATTTTCCACCAAATACATCCCCTCTTCCTCTCCTCTCTTCTCCTCTCCAGTCTGAAGCATTTATTTATCAGGCTTCCATAATCGCAGCTGTTGTTCCAGGATGTAAAGTGATGAGACTCAGGGGTAGAACATAAAGAGTTGTTTTGCAATGCCTGAGCTAATGATCATAGACGTTTCCTTAACAACCTCTGTACTTATCTTTCCGTTGGCCGTATGCTTTCTTCTCCATGCCACACACTCATCTAATTTTTCCATTTATCCATTTTTGTGTTGTGTGTTGTGTGTTGTGTGTTGTGTGTTGTGTGTTGTGTGTGTTGTGTGTGTTGTGTGTTGTGTGTGTACGCCCCAATATGTATTGTGTCCCTGGAGATTTAAGCTGCCGTCATGGTTCCATCACTGAGGTGGAATTTGTCCAAGTGTGTTCAAAACGACGTGTCTTGCTCAGCATCTTACAACACCTTAATCCGCAGTGGGTTATACTGAGGAGGAGAAGAAGAAGCGGAAACATTTGACGAAGACGAAGAGGACAAGAATAAAGGTGCAGGAACAAAGGCGAGGAGCAGGAGAAGGAGGATGAGCAAGAGCATAGGAGGTTGGAAGATTAGGACAGAATGTGAGAGAATGACTACAGAAGTTAAAACTGGATTACATGTTGTGCATAGATTTAGTCATCAGACTAAAGAGACTCCATTAATGCATTTTAACTGTGTACTGCTATTCCGGACAAGGACACCTCTATAAAATGGGGGAAGGTTTAATGCAGTGCAGTCGCAGAACTCTGAATTTGCTTGGCTTTTGATTGATATTGTGGCAAAAAACATATATCTAGCTGGTTTAGGATCATTAGAGAAGATTTTTAGAATAATGACTCCTGTAATCCACAGCATTTTATTACCATGTCATATTCAATCCAGGTGTAAAAAAAGTTTAGTGGTAGTATTATTTGCCACTGAGCAGACATTGAGCGATTATTATGACATTGGTTGTAAATGATGTGTTGAAGAATTGCCCTGAATATGAACGTAATTCCTGGGGAGACTGGGTTGGTATTCCTCCTCAACCCTGCGTTCCCATCCTCCAACATCCCTCCCCCAACTCTCTCTCACCCCCCTCTTCAAGATATCTCTACTGACCACACATCATGCTTTAATCTCATTCACGCTCCCTTTTTTTTTTTTAAAGCAGCTTCTGAGTTGGCATTCACTGCTCCGGAGTATTTGTTGTACTTTTGCAATTCCCCCTGGGCCTGAACGTTTTTCAGCTCTAATTCTGTGTTTGTGCACCACCTTTAGTCCCATGTTCACAATAAGGGAAACTAATTTAAAGGGCTTCTGAGTGTAATCTTTTAAGCTAGACCTCTACTCCATAATACCTCTCCTGTGATTGCCAGTGAGGGGCTATTTAAGACGCTTGTTTCTGGGACTTAGACATTTCATAATGGCTTAGGCTTCTTTCATTCAGTGGGGCTCTGACAGGGTGGAGCAGCATATTTCATATTAATGTTAAGCATCAAGCACAAGAGGGGTTTTTAATGTATTGTAATGGAAATCTTTCAAATCAGTTTCTTTCTAAATAATATTACTGCAAGTAGGACTGGGTGACATGGCTGGAATCGATATTAATAAGAGTATTTTACAATAATCAATGAGGAACAAGTGGTTGGTTTTCAGTTACAGTTTGCTTAGAATCATTCATTTGGGCTGTATAATTTTGAAAATATTGTCAAAATATAAGTCCTTCAAAAGGTTTGTATACATTTAAAATGAATTATTGCCCAGAATTACAAGTTAATTGATTTAATGTGCTTTTTCTAGGGGTCTGAAACATGTCGTTGTGGTTAGTTAAAGCAAATGTTCCATATTTTGGTACAGCACCCTGTTTGGCTTTCTTGCTGAGGGTTGCTGATTAGAAGATCGATACCACTCTCAAAATGTCAAACTATTTCTTTAAAGTTTAAATTCTCAAAGAGGTCTTATTAGGGAAGCATTTCATCTGTTCACTGTGGAGTTGTGGCATTTTTGCATTTTGCCATCATTTGTTGTTGATGACTGTAAATGCAATGCGTAATCGTTGGGGGAATGTTTAAGCTGAACTGCTTTCAGTAGGGATTGGAGGTTAGCTTGCTGCAAAATGAGTCGCATCGCATCCTGTAGTAAATGTGGGGCCGGCGCTGAGGCAAAGGGAGGAAATGAAAAGGGCTTTTTATTTTGGAAAAAAAAGAGAGGGGATCTAATCCAGAGCTATACTCCCTCTCCTCACTCATTGCTGCTTCCCCAGACAGATTACTGGGCTTTGAAGGCGCCCTCTGCAGAGGCAGATTTTTAAAATGGGGGCTATTGGATGGGATAGAGACGGGGGTGGAGAGGGGATGGGATATAACTCAGAGAGGGAGATTAGTATTGCTGCAGTGTGTGCTTGTGTATGTGTGTGCAGAGGGGTTGTCAGACAGAGAGTGACAGAATGAATAGTTTAAGTCTTTATCAGTGTATGTTTGTGCACCGTATGTTCCCATGTGCAGGTATTTATTCAAAGTGATAAACGTTTGAAAGGTATGACAGCGCAGTCTCAGCCACTCTCACCAATCCCCTCATTTCTTTTCACCATTTCTACCTTTCTGTCTCTCCCCCTGCTTCCTCCCCCCTTCCTTCCTCCTGCTCCATTCCCCTGTGACGTGGTATAGTTATAATCCACTCAGAC
Source organism: Cottoperca gobio (assembly GCF_900634415.1). NCBI lineage: Eukaryota > Metazoa > Chordata > Actinopteri > Perciformes > Bovichtidae > Cottoperca > Cottoperca gobio. The sequence goes on along the minus strand of NC_041360.1, from coordinate 10,903,223 downwards.
ATGTTCTGATGTGTTTTTTTATTTTGTTGCTTTCTGTTGAGTGTTGGCACTCACCCACACACTATTTCGCTCACTCTCTCTAAATCCCTCACTCTGTTTATTTCTATTTTCCCCAGAGAGAGAGAGAGCTACTGTATAGTTTGTTGTTTCTGTGGAAGCCATTATGTGAATCTACTGTTTGTTTGTTTATTTTTCTTTGTTTGTTTCTTCATCTGTGTATCTAGCAAAGATGGCATGATAATGTATGTCTGTGTGTTTTTGCTGGTACATGTTCATCCATCTGAGTACATGTATTGTGTCAGATGGAGAGTAAATAGTGTGTGTGTGTGTGTGTGTGTGTGTGTGTGTGTGTGTGTGTGTGTGTGTGGTGTGTGGTGTGTGGTGTGTGTGTGTGTGTGTGTGTGTGTGTGCTGGGTGGTCCACAGTAGGTGCTCCTGTTTCACTGCGGGCCAGGTGTCTCTCCTCTCAGCTCCTTTGCTCCCCAGAGCTCTGCGGGCTGTTTGATCTCAGGACGAGCTGTGTGTTTGTTCTGATACATACATATACAGTCGCGTTTTTTCCCCTTGCCAAGTGAATCCAAAAGACGAGTATCAGGAGGCCAGAAGGAATACAATTAATACACTTAACTAAAAGCAACTAGGTAGTTGCTGCTTTATATAAAGAAAACTTACATACTCAATTTTAGACCATTTCATATTGACTACGGCAGGCTTGTGTTTTGGCCACTTTTATTACATAAATACAAATAATTTTGTAGAAACATAATGTAATTTTTTGGCAAAAAATAATACATTCAGATTTCGTATTGGCATTAGTATTTAAAAACATCAATCATTGTGTGAAAATAGAATAATATTATGTGTATGGCTGTTTTTGTGCAGCACACTTAACATATTAAGATGTTATTTTAAGGTACCTGGTCCTTTACCTGTTAATGTACAAAGTGACTGTGATTATTGATAGATGCTATGGAGCTACAATAAGTAATGCCTTTGTGCTTTCCTACATGCCTACATCAGCTACATTTACCTACATCTATGCATTTATGGTGTATATAAATGAATGAAAAACAACATCTGCCACTGTGAGTACTGGTCCAGGATGAGCTGTCATCTATTCTCTATGTTCATGTTTAACATTCAACCCTCTAAATCCATTTTTGTCTCTTTTTTGGATGCATAGTTAGATTCAGCCTACAGTCACACAATAGATTAGACGCATGATGTCGGCGCTGACGTCATGTATCCGTCCCATTGCAAATGTTTTCCTTTCATTGCAGTCTGATCTATGACTACCAATGAATGGATTAGCAGATTCAGGTCACACTCTCCATTCCTGTCATTTTTTGTTCCGTTCTTGTTGGTTATCCATTCATTGGTGCTGAATAAAATCTAAACATCAATGTTTGCCTCTCTGAGTCAACCATACCTCCCAGGCGTGAGAATACCCACAATGCAACACTGCGTTGCTAATCCTATTGGCGGCTAACGAATCACCAACATTCTGCAGTATGCGTCACTGCTGAGCAGTGCCAGAACAAGGCGAGGCTAAATGCTTAACTACACCTTAAGCTTGTCAGATATGAATGAGTTGGACTGAAGCTGGGCCTTGATGTGTAGCTTTTTGTGAGTGCGCAGAAGTGTGCGTGGTTCCCTGCATATGTGCTTGTGTGCAGTATGTTAGTATCGGGACAGTGCAGGTCTTGTTTGAGGGGAGAACCTCCCCTCCCCTCTCCTCCAGTGAAGTTGAATTAGCAGAGCTTATGGAACAATTTCATGTTAATGCTGCCAAATACATTTCCTTAATCTGCCGTGATTCCCTGTGCAGCATGGTCTTACTGCTTAAGAATACCCTGATTACTCTTCTATCGCATACATTAACTTTTACTGCCCTCCGAGTTAAAAGCAGGAGAGGCGAGAGAGGTTGTGGAGAGCTGGACAGACCCAAAGGGCAGGGAAGTTAAAGAGAGGCACCATCCGCCAGGAATGAAGTGAAGGATGTTTTACTGCTTCTAAAACCATCAATAAACTGATAGCTAATTGACTGTGACCTTTTTTCCCATAGTGATAAACACTACATTACCCATGATCTGTGTTTTACTTCTGAACTACAATTGCACCAACACCCAGAAAGCAGCCAGGCGTTATGGTTCCCATTTAAGAACAAATGCAGCAATGACATTACACACTAAGAAAAAGCATAATTTTCCTCCATTGACTTGGTTACATGGGTAAAGTGCTGGGTGTTGAAGAACAAGAAAATGAGGGGCAGAGGCGAAAGAGGAGGTTCAGGGCCCAGGATTTAATTTCCGCTTTGCACTGTGAGATAAGTCAAGCTTAATGAGCTGACAGAGAGAGATGGAGGGAGCAGGGGAGCTATGCACAGAACAGGGGAGTGAAGAGGAGGAGAGAGGAAGGGCAGGAAAGGAGGGGGAGAAGGGGGGTAAGCGATTGTGGAAGAAGGGGGTATCCTGCAGATCCTGTCAGGCTAGACACATGATGAGAGGAGAGCAACAGAAGGAGAGGTAATGAAGGAGAGAGGGGTAAAAGTCTTCTGTCCTGGGTGTGTGTGAGATCCAGATTTTTTTATAATGTGGAGATAGCCGTCTTCACACAGACCTCAGGAAGGTGTTGAACTGTGTGTCTGTGTGTGTGTGTGTATTCTCAGATGAATCCCAGTGATTCCTACTATGCTGACAGAAGCTTCACGACTTTTGCTGACAGCAGCTTATTTACTGAGTGGTTTTTCTTTTTGTTGTTTTTTCTTGTGTGTGCCTGCTTGCTTCTGTTCTTAAGGGATTCTATACTTAATATAGTTTCCTGTTTCATCCCATAGTAGTTTCCTGCTTGTAGCATTAACCAAGATCATATACAAATAATACATTGGACAGAAGGTTTTAAAGAAATACAAAGTGTGAAATAAACAACAACCAAGTCCCCACTTGGGACTCAGCTGGTTGATTTATGAGAAGGAAAATAAAATGTGGAGGGAGACAATTATAACACATATGAAATGAACAGCTACCCGAGGCTGGAAGTTGACGGCTGCAGGGAACAGTACTAGCTTGAAAGCAGGTGAAAGGTCACTCATGGAGTATTAAAGGAGCTGTCCCGGTCCTGTTTGCATAAACCGACACTAGGAGCTCTCCGTGGTGCTGAAGGAAGCATGAGCTCCCTTTGCTCCCTTCTTTAAGACGATTCCTGAGCTGTATTGACGTCGCTTCACATTATTGCCAGGTGCCAATAAATCCTCCCTTTATTAGACCTCTTGTATTGATCCATTTTTTCCTCTTCTCAGATTTCTAACTCTCTCTGCCCATTTCTGCTTAATCCCTGCAATTTTTTCCCTCGTGCTTTCTCGTAATTCTTTATCCAGAGGGAAATGTCAAGCTTTATATCTGTCACGAGTCTGTGAGCTCTGTGGAGGGTCCGAGGGAAGAGGGGGGCAGTGCCATGACCCCCTTCTCTTGGGCTTAAAGTGAGAGATTTGCCTAAATGCCAGCAAGGCTTGGATGGTGGCATCGACAGGATTGGGGCGAAGGAAATTATATTTATGTTCCCACTTTTATGGGCAGCCAGAGATGGAGCTAATTATTGCTGTACCAGTAATGTCAAAGGTTTGCGCATTGATGCTGCGTGTCTCTTTGAACGCATGCATTGGTGAATAAATGCTTTCCTTTGTGTTCCTTGATACTGATATGATGTTGCAGGCACGTATCTGAAAATGCTAAACAGGTGGGAGATAAGCTTGAATGATTTTCTGTGTGCATACGTGTATGTGTGCACCTGTGATAGTGTTCCCCTGAGATGTGACTCCCGATGTGTGTGTGTGTGTGTGTGTGTGTGTGTGTGTGTGTGTGTGTGTGTGTGTTGGTTTGTAGGTGTTTGTGTGATGTTAATCAGGCTGTCACGCTAAGACAGAGTCCTGCAGGGAAAAGCCTGTTGTGTCTGGGGTTCTCCACAGGATACCCCCTCACAACACACACACACACACACACCACACGCACACGCACACGCACACGCACACACTCTCTCCCAGAGTCTGTGTGTTGAGCTGATGGATAAACCTTATCGTACAGGAACTCTGGTCTTTAAAGTTATCACTAAGTATCAGATTCATTTATTTCTGAAGACTAAAGTATCTCAACAATTATTTGATAGATAGCCATGCAATTTTGTACAGATATTCATGTCCCCCAGCGGATACCCTGACTTTTCCTCTAGCGCCATTATGAGGTTGATATTTGTGTTTTTGAGTGAAATATTGGCTGGATTAGACATTAATGCCAGGATGAACTGTGGTGACTTGTCATCTAATGCCACTATTAGGTCAACATTTGTATGTGTCCAATACTTTGGTTTAGGACTCAATACCAGCAGAATTCTAAAACCTTCCCATCAGCCTCAGCTGCTACATGCTGATGTAAGCATTTAGCTCAAAGCACCGTTGTGCCCAAGTAAGGCCTCACAGAGCCGTTAGGATTGGCTGTAGACTCGCATCTTGTTATATATCCCCATGTACAGTACAGTAGTTAAATGTTATTTTGTTGCCAGGAACACGCTGATCATTGTAATTTGCATTAAACAAGGTCACTTGAAACGTAAAATGTAATGAAAATGAGTAAAGAAACTGGGGAGTAAACACAAATGAGTTTCTGATTATACCTCAGAGGCCTTTTGAGTAGGTACATGGTAGATAAATGCTTGAACTACAGAACAATTGCATTGAAAATGATATGTTTTCTATTCTTGAAATTGATTTAATTTGATTAATATTTTAATAAAATAATTAAAATTACTCATAAATTCTATGATAAAAAAAGAAACATGAGTATGTAAGTATAAGAAGTGATTTAAAGTGAATAAAATCTGAAGATAAGAAAAAAGAAAGCACATGAGAAAAAAGAGTAGGCGCATGGGTGCCATGCTCTAGAGGAGTAACCGCTTCTTTCATCACCTATTCTCACACGTACCACAGCTGTCTGTGATTTCACGCACACGCACACACACACAGTCCAGAGAGACTTTTTCACACACGTTGTTACACATGTTCTAACTGGTAATGCACTCACACGCCACTGCTCCTTCTAACACTTAAACATCATACATTTTTCTTCATGCTCACGCAGGCATGAACATGTGAACACTCGCAATGTGCACACAGCCTCTCACACACTGACTTCAGGGCTGTAATTTGTCTACTGTCATCCATTAGTGCAGGTGGACGGGGCCAACGGTAGTAGTTGTAAAAGTATGACACGGAAAGAAGATATCAGCGTGCAGCATACGAGTACCCTCAGCATGTTTTCCTTCTTTCACTCTGCGTGCCCCTCTGTGTAAAAGCGAGTGTTAACAGACAGCATGACTTAAGGCTGTAAAGGTCAGCAAACCCTTGACATTTGCATTATTAGCTGTCCGCCTGTATCTTTTTTACAACTGTCGGGGTTAATCTGTAGAGGGTATCCATTGGCATTTCTGACTGTCCGGTTAGCCTCGACCTCTAATCTTTATTTCCTCCGTTGCTGCATCCCCCACATCAGCGCACACACGGTACAGCACGCTTTAGGCTCCAGGTCCAGAAGGGGAAATAAAATATCAGATGGATAGGTAGATACTTTATTTATCCCGAGGGAAATTCAGGCATCCAGTAGCTTAAAACATTCATACAATTAAACAATTACCCATCTAAATAATAAAATAATTAATAAAAATAAAGTTGGTACAAGAGTCAAAGTAACAACAACAAAAGCAGCACTGACATCGTCATCTGCAAAGCGACTACCAGGACCTATTCTCACTCAGAAGAGCAGTGTATGGTGGGAGAAGAAGGTCACTCTATTCTGAGAATCGGCTGCTTCATTTCCCAGAGTGCTGCTTGAGTGACTGCTTGAGTCTGCTGTGAGCGGGGATGTGTGTGTTAGAAGAAGAAGAATGAGTGTTAATCACACTCCATCTATGACAGAAGAACAGTGCTCAGGCCCTTACTGTACTCTCCAGCTCCTCCAACCAACACTTCAGTCAGGTCGTTGTCTGAATCTCGACCAGGCCTCTGTTCCTCACTTCTTTGTTTTTGTCCCCCACAATCCTATGGATCAATGATGGATCTGTTTGCACAGATTCCTTCACTCACTAGTTCCGCCCTGCCTCTTACCTCACAGGAGATCCTTCACATCCCCAACCTGAACCTAACCTCTATTATTAGATTCCATTTTTTAAACACTCAGTCAGCCTATCTGACTTGTGTAATTACTGTTTGGTTTAATAATTATGTTTGCATTTAGCTTTTTTTTTCTTTTTTATGATATTGACAATTCTCACAGATCACTTTCACCACAACTAGCTACTATGTGCTAAAAAAAATTAAGATTCAACCTTATTTTCTTCCCATTCATAGATTTAAAAGATGGTTGTAATGTTGTTTTGTACACCTTGTATTTATAGAAATGTATATTCCTCCTCTAAGGTCACAAGACTGAATTGGACTGTATATTTATATATAGAATCTATCTCAGATACCACCTTCTCTTCAAATCGGATGGTTTTTTTGGCTGTTGGTGAGTGAAAACAAGCAATTTGAAGGCATCAACTTAGTTTTACCTTCTGTTATTTGCAGCCTTATAGTAGAATGTGACTTGTTTAATCTTGAGGGACTTGCATGTTTGTCTTTATAGCAACACTTATTTTAGGATTTCAGGGCTGTCTTTCCCGATCTCTTCAAACACTAGCTCAGACACACAAACAAAACACAAACAACACAGTTCACACTGAAGACGCTGTTCTACTTGTCATAAGGGACTACTACTTGTTAACTTGACAGGCTCGTGTGAGCGGCTGCCCGTACACCATATGGCACTGGGACACAGACGAACACAGTTACAGAGGGAGGGACTGATATATAAAAGGAGATCGCTAATGGTGAGCCAGAGAGAAAAACGTAGGACTCAATAATATCATTAAAGCACAGCGAGTCTCTCCTAGCAATGGGCAGCAGCACAAGTAAAGCTGATAGAATGCGATGGCTGACCTTCTCAACAGTTAGTGCAGTTTAGCTACACATTCATCCACAGGCAGTTAATACGCCCACAGTCCCTGAATAGCTACATGCCCAAATGTAATTTCTCTCATGCACTCATTTGTAAGGAAATTAACGTTGTCTGCTATTGATATCACGAAAGGTCACTGTAGCGTCTTGTCTCAAAATAGTTGTTTTTTTCCATCTTAAACAAAGTTGTGTGTTCTACTTCAACTCCACACTTTCTGTGAACTTCAGCAACCCCCACCCCCCTCCCTCCTCCACCTCAATTCTCAGCCCCCGGCCTCTCTTCTGTGCCAGATGGTGCAGCCCTTCACTGTTAACAGGCAGAGATGGGGAGAAGGAAAGAATAGTGAGATGGGGGTAGAGCCGGGCAGTCAGTTCATGTAATATTAATTGTGAGTAATAGAGACTTGTGTGGCTGTATACATTATTGAGGCCAGGTCCTTTTGAGGGCAGTAAAGCTGAAGTGGTGCTTGGCTTAATGGATTGGGACAGAGTGCCTAGTGTAAACTTAGTTCACACCTGTTTATAACACCTCATGAGTATAGTTATGAAAAGTTAAATTACTTGTGTATTGGAAATGTGTAGGGAAACGAGATGGCAAAGTTTGAAGATACACCACTGATTACAGTTAAAAAATAATAAATATTACACATTGTGAATTGTTAATCATTGCATTAAACTCGTGAAGTCATGTCCTTGGTGTATAGAGTACTTTAATCAATATATTTATGAATAAAATGGATGAAATGACTATGTGTAATGTAAAAGTGGCAATCCCACAGAGAATTATCATCTCTCCCTTCAGCTCTTTTAATGTGCATTTTAATGTCTTTTAGCTCAATGTTTTGGTTTTCAAACCATTTTACTGTTTGATTCAGTCTCACCGTTCTAACTGTTTCTAGAGGCAGCTGTTGTCAGCTTAGCACCAAACGGCAAATGGACAAAGTTATCATTGACTACCTGGCAAAAATAGTGGAGCATTTATTACCTCAATACAAACAAACTCCAAATGAATGTAAAAGTTTTCTCCGTACCTGCTGGATGTGTAAATAGATAACTGCCAACACATTGACCCGACCAAACGAAGGTACTGATGTGTCAATGTTGCGTTTTGATCTTTTAATAATAGAATAAATAAATGCACCTACATTGCAAAAAACTCTGTAAAGGCTTCATGTGGTTTTCTCACAACTCACTTAATTAATTAATTAAACCTTTATGCAAGATACAATTATTCTATATTTAATCAAAGATAAGTAAATAATCTCAACCAAGCACCGGCTTAAATACTCTTTGTTTGATACAAAAAAAAGGACTGAGCTTTGACACCCAGCGCTAACAGAACCTGAATCACAGCACACTTGTTCGTCTGTCAGCTCTGCATGAGCCCTTTTCATACTCTGCTGCTCCTGAGAACACACACAAACACCTACATCAAGTACACATTTAGGGCTGTGCATTTTGTCTGAATAAACTCTTTACATGAGACGAACTGTTGAGCATGTCATATTTACTGTCTGATACGATCTGACTGCCGTTTATAGTGTGTGGACTTAATATTGCTTTAGATATTTGCCTACCTTTTACAGCAGAGATCTAATCTGATATTATTAGTATTGTTTTCTGGCCTGCATTAGCATGCAACGTCGGCTTTTCTCCTGCTTCATGTGTAGGTGTATAAAAACATGACACTGATACAGAGCATCTGATAGCAGAGCTTTTGATAATCTTAATGTGTTTGCTGTTGCATAAGCAATCTTATACTTAGTCTGTATCGGTTGACTTCACACACACACACACACACACACACACACACACACACACACACACACCCACACACACCCACAGAGCTGTTGGGCTGTGCAGCTTGGAGAAGTGTAAATGTTGGTTTGAGTGGGAGGAGTGTGGGGTGATCCTCTCAGCTCAGTGGCAGGTCCTGTCATTGGAAAGAACAGTATCACGCTGCATTTACATTGATCCTTATTAGGCCTGGAGATTAAACCCTTTGCAAGTGCAAGCTAGCCACGGCAGCAGAGCCTTGGAGTTTTACTGTATACTCCTCATACTTAGGTCTACACACACACACACACACACACACACACACACACACACACACACACACACACACACAAACACACGCACACGCTGTCTCAGTCACTCAACACTTATGCAGTCATGCTTCGGCGTTAATCTAGGACACAGTCACCAGGAGACATTTCTCTGTCTGTCTGTTTCTAATTCACACTTTCAGAGCAAGTCAGGGTGTCTAGCGATGTATATGGCTTGCAGGAATTCCAGCTCATGCAATTCAGTTTTTAGATAAATCTATTTTCGTTATTCAGCTAAATTAGATTAAATGAAAACATTAGTTTGTATTTTTATTTGACACAATAGTGTTTTGTTTTTTTTTTACTTTTAATTGTTCCTTTTCATTTCTTAACTTTCTTTTAAGTAGCAGCACCTCAGCCACCAATCACAACCCTCCATCCTTTCAGAGGGGAGGAGGGGTGTGCAGCGGTGTATGATTGGATGGATGGAGGTCTCCAGGGAAACAGGACAGGTCATGCAGTGTTGTCATTGTTGTGCAGTTTCCAATTATATTATGGGCTGTTTGTTTCCTAACCCTGGCAACTAGCCAGCGATACAAAGCACGGGACCGCAACATGGAGAGAGAGAGTGTGTGTGTGTGTACTTGTCTTTTGTATGTGAGTCACACAGAAGACCTACATGAGAGCAAATAATATATATATATATATATATATATATATATATATATATATATATAGCCTTGAGCACAAACAACATATGCTCTTAACTTAACTTTATAAATGTAAATTCATGTGCACTCTGCAACATAAGATCTCTCAACCTTTCACATATGAGACTACAATGCTCCACTGAATATAGATGGACCTGCTAGTGCTAGTAAAGCAGAGGAGATATGTCCATAAGGCAAATAAATGTGTGGTTTTTGAGTGTGCATGTGACTACTATTGTGTGTTATCTGTCTCAGAACACCTCCTTCTGTACTGATAGTGTAGGTTTTAAACATTGTTTCCCAACAAGAGGCTGTAATCACAGGTAATATATACTTACACTTGCATCACAGGGACATGGAGAGAAGAAAGGCAGAGAGAAAATATCATTAGCTGGGCGTCTCACGTATTCTACAGAGAGCGGAAAGATAGAAATCGGGGTGTGTTTCTGTTCTGACATGGGCGAAGAGCCGCAGAGCACAGACCAGCGCGCAGATAGGAGAAGAGAGGGAGGGGGGAGTCATGAGGGGATGGCAAAAGAGGGAGCAAGGCAAAGAAGAGCGTTAGAGAGATACAGATCAGGACCTGGAAGCTGTTCTCCTGCGTCCTGTCATAGATGAGAGGCAAGGTGATAAGGAGAAAGAGGAAAGGACAGAGAGAGGAAATGGAGGGGTGAAGAAAGGGCAACACGGGAGATTTTAGTACTCGTTCTCAAATGGAGCAGTGGGTGAAGGATCAGTTCGAGTGAAAAATGTCACAGTCCCCACGGTATATAACTAGAGAACAAGAAAGTTCAGCGGAGACACGCTTGGTTCAAATGTTCTTTTTCTGCATCACCGCACTCCCAAATGGTGTTTCTCTATGGGTATAGGTATTTCAGAGCAATGCACATGTGAATGCAGCGTGAAAACAGCGACATTTAAATGCAATGATCATCAGAAGATGCCTCATTGACTATCACACACGTAAGTAAGCCCATGCAGATGTTTTTGCACTTAAGCGTCACATCTTTTTCCTATAGCTCACTCTAAGACGTCCGAACTGACTCAGAAGCCATGCTGAATACACATTTGTTTCTTGACATTTAAAGTTGTAGCTCACACACACACACACACACACACACAAACACACAAACACACACAAACACACACACACACACACACACTTGTAGCATTTGTCATTTCCACTTTTTTTCTTATACAGGTACATCTCAATAAATTAGAATATTGTGAGAAAGTTCAATATTGTAGACTCACGGTGTCACATTTTAATCAGCTAATGAACTCAAAACACCGGCAAAGGTTTCCCGAGACTTTTAAATGGTCTCTCAATCTGGTTCAGCAGGCTTCACAATCATGGGGAAGACTGCTGACTTGACAGTTGTCCAGAAGACAGTCATTGACACTCTCCACAAGGAGGGGAAGCCTCGAAAGGTCCTTGCTAAAGAAGCTGGCTGTTCCCAGAGTGCTGTATCCAAACATATCCATAGAAAGTTGAATGGAAGGAAAAAGTGTGGTCAGAAAAGGTGCACAAGCAACAGGGATAACCGCAACCTTGAGAGGATCATCAAGAAGAGGCCATTCAAAGATTTGGGGGAGCTTCACAAGGACTGAGGCTGGAGTCAGTGAAGAGCCACCACGCACAGACGTATCCAGGACATGGGCTACAACTGTCGCATTCCTCATGTCAAGCCACTCCTGAACCAGAGACAACGTCAGAAGCGTCTTACCTGGGCTAAGGAGAAAAAGAACCGGTCTATTGCGCAGTGGTCCAAAGTCCTCTTTTCAGATGAAAGTACATTTTGCATTTCATTTGGAAATCAAGGCCCCCGAGTCTGGAGGAAGAGTGGAGAGGCACAGAATCCAAGTTGCTTGAAGTCCAGTGTGAAGTTTCCACAGTCTGTAATGATTTGGGGAGCCATGTCATCGGCTGGTGTTGGTCCACTGTGTTATCTCAAGTCCAAAGTGAATGCAGCCGTCTACCAGGAAGTTTTAGAGCACTTCATGCTTCCTTCTTCTGAGAAGCTTTTTGGAGATGCTGATTTCATTTTCCAGCGGGACTTGGCACCTGCCCACACTGCCAAAAGTTCTAATGCCTGGTTTAATGACCATGGAATCAATGTGCTTGATTGGCCTGCAAACTCTCCTGACCTGAACCCTATAGAAAATCTCTGGGGTATTGTCAAGAGGAAGATGAGAGACACGAGACCCAACGATGCAGACGAGCTGAAGGCCGCTATCGAAGCAACCTGGGCTTCCATAACCCCTCAGCAGTGCCACAGGCTGATCGCCTCCATGCCACGCCGCATTGATGCAGTAATTCATGCAAAAGGAGGCCCAACCAAGTACTGAGTGCAGACGCATGAACATACCTTTCAGAAGGCCGACATTTCTGTAATACAAATCCTTTTTTTATTGGTCTTATGTAATATTCTAATGTTCTGAGATACTGATTTTTGGGTTTTCATTAGATGTAAACCGTAATCATCAAGATTAAATTGAGATTGAGATGTACCTGTATATAATCCATATGTACGTAAGTATAGACATTCCTTACAGAGTCCTCTTCTCTGTAATGCTTGGCGTGAGTGTGTAGCTCAAGTGTGTGACATCTGGCATTACACCCCTTCACAGTGTACATGGCTGATTAGCCATGCTGTTACCCCGTAACGCATGACGACTGCCTCGTGTTTGCTTTGACAATAATGTTGCTGTGATTGAGCTGTCCCGTGATGGACCAGTGGGATTCATCTTCCATCAATGCGTCCATCTTTTCTCTTCCATTCCATCAACAACATCCCTTTGTGGATCTCCAGGCCTCTCACCACGGCTCACAGGCACCTAGCGTCACGTGAATGAAGTGGCACAATCGTCCAATAACCACCGGTATTTTTCACTCAGGCGGTAAATAAATAAATGTATGTAACCGCCAGTAGTACATTTGTATCCTGTTATAGCTAAAACACAAAGTGTATTACTATGTGATATGATGCATTAAAATATGTACATACTTCATGAGGTATAAATGTAATACTTTGTGACAGGGAACAATAATGAATTGTAAATGTTACAGTGACATTAGAAATAAGACGGAAGTTTAAATATGATAATGTCACTTTAAAATCACTAAGCCCTGACAAATACTTTGTAAGTCCTTGTAAGGTTCTTATAGGAATATTACACAGCTTGAAATGATCCACAAAGTGAACATAGTGCTATGGAATTATTTATTTGAATGTTTCAGGACTTGTTCATGAAATGTCCCCACAGAGTGTTGCTTGCACAACAAGCCAGCAGGCTATAAAGTGTATCCAAGTGTAGCCTCTTGATTTTGTTTCTGTACAACCCTCTTTACATCGGTGATGGATAAATCAAGTCGCCTTAATAGCCTGCTGTTCATTGTAATGACATTTGGCTATTAAGGTTATTGTGATGGTGAGCACAATTAGATTTTTTACTGCAGTTCTGCTGTATAATAAAAATGCACATCTTGCTACTTTCATAATCTATAATAAAGTTTGCACTTAGTTGTAATTTCTTATACAGGAAGAAATGTAATTAGTTAAATGAGCTACTTTGGAAGTAAAACAAAGTTAATAACACTTTGAAGGTGCTTAACATTAACATTTCCTTGTCACTCAGATTGTTCTTTAAATTTTATTTAAAAAAATCCCAATATATCGTCTTGCGTTTACAGTATTGCAATATACAGCAATATATTGAATCTTAACGCCTGTGTCATGATGCATATTGTATCGCCAGATCCTTGCCAATACCCAGACCCACTAAATAACAGAATTTGTTACACTTCCGTGGATTAAACAAACCTTGCATGTGCATATGGATTTCTAAGTGGCAGGACTCTGGTGTGTTTAGAAAGATCCTTTTCTATTGGCTGTATTAACAGTGGCGTATCTTTAAGATTTCATTTTAAACACACATTTCAGAGCATGAGCCTTGTATACATACTGCTTGTATTTGCATAGACACACACAGACACTCACATGATGAATGAGCATTGCTGGGTATCACCCTGACACCTCATTGCTATTATTCCCAACCTGTTGCCCAGGAGACCACCGGCATGTAGCTGCAGGTGGGTGCAGAGGTGGGTGTTGGTGCCTTCCTGCCTTCCTGCCTCCCGTTGGAGCTCAAGGTCTGAAGATCACATGCCGACATAAAACAAAGGATTTGTCCACAGGCACAGTCACAGGCTCACAGAAATGCACAGTATACTGCACAGGAGGCTGAAATCTCCTCTTGTTCAGCTCATCGTCCCTCGTCTCTTCCTCAGTCTCACTCATCAGTGTGCCATTCTGTCTCGCACTCTACCTGTTAACATCCCTCACACTATTTTCCCCTCTTCCTCACTCTCTGTCTCTCCCCTCTGCGTTCAGTGTGATTATGTTACTAAGCAGAAGTCTCCGATCAGAATGTTCATTGGTGGAGCTCATCTTCGGCTGGTGTTACATAACCGCTCCCTTTTCATCTCAGCGCTGACTTGCTTGGATCATAAGATAAACACCGGTTAAGTGGAAGCATAAAACTCTGTGAACATTTTCCCTGAGTTCACTGCTCTGTTTCCTTACATCTTCTGCTAAAAAAAAGTCAACATGTTGCTGAGAGAGAGAGAGAGAGAGAGAGAGAGCAGGGTGGTAAAAAAGACATGCAAATACAGTCGCTGCTCTGAGCAGATTTTTTTTTTTAAATGGAACTCCGAGTCATCAAAAGAATTTGCTGAGCTGCCACTCTTTGTTTAAATGCACTCCCCTTGATTCTTATTGTTGGACAAATATGTATTTGTTGTAGTTCACAGAGAGGGAGAAAAGTGAGAGAGGGGGGAAATGTCCTTCTTTCTTGGACTTCGCCGGCCTTCACGCTTCTCTCCGGACCGTCGGAGCTTCATATCTGCCTCAGACATGGAGGTGACAGTTGCTAAGGCGAGGGCTGTGATCCAGCTAACTGTAGAATTTGGTTGCTAAGGCATAAGAAGATGTGATCCATCTGTCAAGTTGTGATCTGGCTGTTGTGCTGCTCAGACAGAAAGGGAGGAGAATTAAAGCATAGGATTATTTGGGGATGTATGTATGTTTTCTGTTTATGTGTTTGTGCATCAGGTGTGTGTTATTATAAAAGGATAGGGGCAATACAGTTAAAAGCCTCTGGCTCCAAACAAAGAAGCCTTAAGGCTGGAGGTGTGCGTCACATCAAACAGGCCGCCGCTTCAAAGCAGCTCTATAGGTTATGCCTCATAAGAGAAAAACTTCAAACATACGCCTAAAATTCTGCACGACGAAGACATCAATACTGGCATGCTGTTTGAATACTGGTATCGGCTATGATGATACTCAGCTTTGTATGAAGGCTTTATCTATGTATTGGCTAGGCATTTAAGGTCAGAGATTGGCTTGATTTACAGGTAAGTCTAAGCGGTTTGTTTTTCGGTTTGTTTGATCTTCTGTGTGAATACGGCTTTTGTCTCAATCAGAGTCTCCTCTTACCTGCGAAACTCATTTTACCGATGTGGCGTGTGTTTTCCCCTGTGCTGCCTGCAGAAGACGCATACATCCTCACACACCCTCCTCCCTCCCTCTTTTCCTCCATTTGCTACTCCTCACAGGAGCCTTTGAAAAATAATAGCCGTGCACTGGGAACGCTATTGATTTGGTCTTGCCGTGCTCAAGGAAAAAGTGAGCTTTATTTTCTTCAAAATACAGACCAAAGAGGAAAAAATTGGCCATGTTTTAAAGGGCTTTTCACATCCAATTTGTGTCTGTTTTCCTTTATCTCCCCTTTCTGTTGTTTTGTCTACTTGTCCACTTCTGCCTTTTTTTTCTCCACTTTGTTCTGCCCCTCTTTCTTGTCAGTCTACTTTTAGTTTATTTGGTTTCTTTCTCAATTCACCGCTCCCTCTGCATAATTTGATCTGTTCATGCCTCTCTCTCTCTCAGTCCTGCAGCTGTCTTTTCTGGTGTCCATCTGTCAGGTGCCAGGTAAAGCCCAACACTGACCCACGTAACCCACTCCCGGTGACATTGTGACCCAAACCTACATGCCCATACTGATTCTCCACTCGGGTGTTCGCTAATCTTCTTGCTTCACATCGTGCTCCGGGCGGAAAGCAAAACATTGGCGAACGCGTACATAAACACTCTCACAGTAATACGCTTGCACAGACGTGCACAATTGCACAGAAACACATAGATGGTCACAAACGCAGGGAGATGCACATACGCACATAGTAGCAGGGCGGTGTTGGTGAATGAGAAGTAGCTGTGTTGTGTGCGCCTGAGGCCCTGCTTCTAGCTACTGATGTAAGTTTGAGCCAAGTGACTGCTCTTTCATGTTGATGAGACAGTGTGTGACCACCCATGCTAAATGTTTGCAGACGTAAGGGATGAATGCACTGTTAGGTGGAAGTCTAATGCATAGATTAATGAATAGATTGATCTGCAAGTAGGAGGTTGAATAGGAAATAATAGCCTAAACTACCCCGGAGAGCCCAAATAATAGTATCCTGTCAGAAACATCCATCATGGAAAATTTCTTCTGTTAGTTATGTAATTAATGTCATCTCAAGAAAACTAAACAGAATTATTTTTTTAGTTTTTGGAAGGTTACAGTTCATTTGCATATTGTGTAAAACAAAAATCGACAGAGCACATGAGGAAATCTGTCTCCTTCATGACTACCAGAGTGCCCCTTACCCCCTAAAAGTGTGTAATATTTTAAATTGGGATTCAATTCAAAACATTTGTATCCATCTATTCTATGTATCTATTGAAACTGCATAGGCTGTAATTGGGTGGTTTTGACTGGCGTCCCCCAGGACACCAATACATTGTTTTTTTTAGAAAATAAATAAAAACAGAATCATTGTTTCTGCTATCATTTCACTTGAAACAGTTATGTTGATTTTGCACTAAATGTATTAATTAGATGAAGAAATACTCAGTACTTTTCATTTGTATTCATTATTTCATTCACAGAAGTATACAAAAATAGGCTATACCATGTGGTTATTTCATATAGACTATTTATTTATTTATTTATTGACTTACAGCACGGGTGTCAAACATGCGACCCGGGGGCCAAAACCGGCCCGCCAGAGGGTCCAATCCGGCCCGCGGGATGACTTTGCAAAGTGTAAAAATTAGTTGTTTTGATCATAAAGTAAAATACTGTTCCAGATACCCGTGACAAAATGTTTTGTGCCTTTGTACATACACTGTGAAATTTGGAGTTGTCGTTATTTATAGGTTATTATGCTTTTAAGATTTTACTGGTCCGGCTTGAGATCAAATTGTGCTGTATGTGGCCCCTGAACTTATCAGAAAACAGAAAACATGCTATATTGTGATATATATTGTTATCCAGATGTATTGCGATAGAAGATTTTGGCCATATCGCTCACCCCTAACACAATGAATATGAACTGACAAGATACTGCAAATGTCAGATCACTTTGAGCCAAATCTCATGTTCCTCCTGTTAATCCTGCTTCAGTCTCTAAGTGAGCTGCGTAGTCTAGTGCTGAAACAGTTCTTCCATTAGTTCCAAAACTGTGATAAACAATCAATTATTTCACTGGTTCACAGCTTCCTGCTTCCCAAATGTGAATTTCCACCTTTTTTTTTTCCCTCTAAGTATCTGCACCAAAAGGTGTAGAAGGGCCATGACCTCTATTAGAGTTTATTACATAAACTATTCTGGTCACATAGAGTAAAGGTCATCACAAAACTGTCCTTCATTCGTGAATATTAATCAAACACTTTGTCCTCTACTCACAGTGGTGTAACAATGCTATTTTGCACCAGGGATTTGACGCATATTACACAGTTGTGGCATTGGTAGAGTATTGTGACAACCTTCACACAGTGGCTGTTAGGGAAACCACAGATGCATGAGTGTCAGATTTGTTGTGATCTATAATGTGAGGCTACAATAAGGTGCCAGTATGCCAGACAGTCAATAATGTGTAGATTTGAATTCATTCTTATTCACATTTGCTTGCGTATTCCCTGGCTCGCTCCGATTTGACAGCACCAAACATATTGTCAGGCAGAATGAATGGGAACATGAAGGAGGACGTGTTGTGCAAGAGGGTGCTCTTTGTGGAGAATTTCCTCCTGCTCTATAAGCAGCTACCAGCGTCATCGCTCTGATTAAGTCGCATAAGAGAAAAGAGAAAATTTGGCCTCATTTGCTTCCCCTGGGAAAGAGAAAAGAGTGGAGAGGGGGCTGGGGAGAGCGACGAGGAGGAACAGAAAACAAGGTGTCCTTGTGATCACATTGCATTACTTTGAATGTGTTTGTCATTTGATTGCTCAGAGGTATAAAAGCTTTTAGAGCTTGTAGGAAGAAATGGTCGAGAGGTGGGGAAGATAATGAAGGACGGAGAGAGGGAGGGATCCAGAGAAACGGAGCTCTATAAATAGTGTATGTGTGGTCCCTGCAGCGTCAGTGTGGCAACTTGACCTCAGATTACACAGAAGGGATTTAACCTGTGGCATCACCCCAGGCTGCACCTTATACCGTGTGTGTGTGTGTGTGTGTGTGTGTGAGAGAGCGAGAGCGAGAGAAGAACTCAGTCAGCATTGAAAACAATACAGTATATTCAAAAAGTGGGTTCTGCTTGAAATGTATTCTTGTCCCATGAGGGGGTGCACACAGTGCCACTTGTCTGCCTCTCTACTGGAGTTGTTTTCTCCTCCCACCCTGTGCGGCTACATGGGGAGAAGCTCGGCCTGTCGCCGTATCCCAGAAGACAGCAGCAGGTTGGCTGTCATGGAAGCAGCTTACATCTACATGATGATATGTGTTCAGCAGAGTTTTGATAGGCAAAGGGGTGACCTGGTAGGAAATCTAAGGAGAGTGGTTCCTGAGCAACACAAAAGGATAGCCTTGACTGAATACAAAGGAATGAGACGTAAATGAATTGTTCGCTTTTATATCACACAATCCCTTTAGGTTGCATTAGTTTAATGGGCTCTTGGAACACAAAAGGTGGTAGATGATTAATAGAGCTTAGTGAACATGCATTTTATGTGTCATCAGCTGTTGTCTTTTTCTCTTTTTTGCACCTTCTTGCACCACCAGATATTATTTAGCTTTTTTGACGTTTGGTCGTCTTTTTTGGTCCTGACTTTTGTAGCTATATCACTGCTCATCCTAACTCTTCTTCAATGTACTCCAAACAAACCCACGTACGGGCTATTCCACCAATTTTACACCCAACATTCAGTTTGCTCCTCCTGAGTACTGCTCGGCCATGAAAACATTTCATGCATGTTTATATTAGAAAACATGCATTACAGACTATGGCAAGGAGTTTCAGAGACATTGGCATTTAACAGGCAAGGAAAGTCTCGTGAAAGATGAGTTGCGTTACATGAAATATAGAATGCAGCGGTTTTGGAACTTACCCATACGGACTTCAAGTATCAACTTCTGGGAGCAAAAAAATCAAAGAGAAGTATTGACCCTGGTGAAGCAGAACAACCCTGCTGCCTTCAGTTACATTGTTCCCAGCATGCAGTAATGTAAGTGGCTCTAACATCCACAGATAACAAGTAGAAAACATATGTAAAAATAAAAAGTTGGAATGGACTTAGTCTGACTACAGTCCAAATGTCATGGGAATACATTCTCAAAAACACACATGAGTACACTATGTATAGACACTCTGTATCCATACAGAGATACAGTCGGTGAAGAGGAAGTTACTTCTTTGAAAAGTTTGACATTTATGGACATCTATCCCCCAGAGGACTCAGCTCATCCTCAGCTTAAATACCAGCGCAGCAAAGAAGAGATGGAGAGTCAGCTCACTGTGTAATGAGGTGATGATGGAAGCGGGCATACTGTGCATGATGAGAGACAGCTAGAATTCCAAGTTGCGGAGGAATTTGTTGTTGAAAATGTGTTGGCTTTTGCTGGATTTTCATATACTACCACAGAATCTTACGCCCCTGCTTTGATTAAGAATGGATGACTATGCTTTGCTCTTCTCTCCCTTCGTCCTTCTTTCATATTTTCATTTCTCTCTCTCTCTCTTTCTATCGCTCTCACTCTTATGCCCCCATTTTTCTGAGGAAACCCAACACAGAGACGTAGGAGGAGGAGAGAGGGAGAAAGTAGAGAGGGAAGGATGGGAGGAAGAACAAAGTGGAATGATAGAGTAACAGATGAGAGATGGGGGAAGAAAGGGGGAGAGACAATTGGATGAAAGTAGAAACGGGTCCATTTCCATCTTATATAAATGTTTGAATTTGAAAGGTGCTTCTGCTGATGTGCGGCTGTGGATATGCTGCACTACACCCCCTACCCCTGCTCCTTCTCTTAGCCAATCATCACACCACACTGCTGTATTTGGGTCATAGCAACGTGTTGCTGCTGTCTCCACTGGCAGATGCATTGTGCTGTAATCTCCGAAAAATAGGCTGGGAGGAGGAGAAGAGTGGGGAAAGTGGGAGAAGAGAAGGGGTAGTGACAGAAGCAAGGAGCTTTCTCCGTTCCAAAAATTGAACCTCGTCTTTTATGATTTTCTTCCGAAACAGTATCTGCCTTTGCCTCCAACTTCTCCCTCATCCCTATTTTTCTTATGTTGAGCTGTAAAGAGTTTGTGCGTCCTGCAGAAGCCGCAAGAGACTCATTCCCCCATCCACCTCTGTGCCTCCCTCGCTTTTATTCATGAGTGGATTCCCACTGTGCCCAAATAATCAATGAAATCTTCTCAAATCTCCTGCACTTAAAGTGGATCTGAAAATCACCGGTGTTTAAGAGGAACGTTTGAGCCATTTATTTTTCTACCACTCACCAGCCCCGCTGGTATTTAATGGATGGTCCATGTGGAGAAAGAATGAAGGAGAGACGGACTGTGAGAGAGAGGACAAGTAGCGGGGTGAGGCAGATGGGGATGAGTGTTGGAGTGACCTAGCACCCTGTCAGCCCAGTGTTACGCTGCTTCCCCACAGAGCCGTTATGGACATGCTCTTTCACCTCTCCACTTACTTTTTGTAAGAGAGAAGACTAATGGATTTCCATCTGATGCTTGATCTGCTGACCCTGAACCCTTTTGCTGTACACCATATGTGTTTCAGGTGTTTCTCTAGTCCTTCCAGATGACTGACTATAGCTGATGCCTTAGATGGCACGGCTTGTTGTGATTGCCATATAATAAGTAGATGATATGTGTTTAGTCATTGGCAGCTTGCAAAGCTACAAGGAAAGTAGAATATGTGTGCTGATGCTGACTCAGCAGTCAACTATGCGCTTAAGTAACCAAAAAACAAATGTGAAAAGTAATTTGGAAACAGTAACTGACCAACTAGAAGTGTCTCTTCTTCATTCAACCAATGTGTTTCATTCATCAAGGGGTTTTAGAGAATGAGAAAAATCCAGCCTGTACACATAATGGCTGAAAGTGTACCTCAAACGCAGACATTTCAAAATAAAAGTACACGATAAATAAGTTGCATTGTATAGCATGAACAGTAAAAACGACCACACAAACTGTGCACACAGAAATAGGGATGTAGACTTGAGTGTATATTAACGGAATAGCGGTTCAACATTTTTGGAAATGTGCTTATGTCCTGAAGGGTTGTGTATGTACAGATTAAACGGACAAGGTAAAATGTGTTAATTAGCTTCATTGTTTCCAAAAAAATTGAGGTATCAATTTTCTCATTTAACTCTCGACTTACACTCGGCAAGAAAGTGAATAAGCATATTTCCTAAAATGTTGAAATGCTTCAAAAGTGGTTTAAGTTAATGTGCAACAGTTATATAAACTATAGAAGTCCTTCAGTTTCTGAGATTTCTAATACAGTACACTTATTTCCACTATAAGAAAGTTAGTATCCCTCCCCCTTATTCCAAGATTGACCTTCAATCAATACCAAAGAAGTCATTTAATCCTGGAATATATTACTTATACTTTAAATGATGAGGATAGATCAGTGAGGCCCCACTGCTAAATATTAGAAATTTGAAAAATAGACATTAGATGGCCAAGCTTTGAGTCATTACATCAGCTCAGTCTACACTGCATAACCTTAGTGACTAGGGCTGCGATTATTTCATTATCAATTAATCTGACGATTATGTTCTTAATTAATCATATGGTCTACAAAATGACAGAAAATATTGACAAATGTCCAACCCAATATCTCAAAGTGCAAGAAGAATTTCTCTTGCTTTGTCAGTCCAAAACCCAAAGATGTTCAGTTAAAATTCTGTCGATCGACTCATCAATTAGTAAGCGTTGGAGCTCTATCAGTGACTAACGTTACTATATACATATATGACACAGAAAACCCAGAATGCATTGCTGTACGTCACCTGCAGGTGTCCCGAACAGTCTGACATCTTTCATCAACCACACTGACACGAAACACTTCACCAAACTTGTGTTTATCAGTGCAGTCTGCCAGTGTTTGAATACTCATAAATATGAATAAGGTTATGAGTCACACGTGTACGTGTGTGTGTGTGTGTGTGTGTCTAATGTGTGTTTGTGTGTGTGTCTCGTGTCTAATCTCGTGTATGTCTGTTCCTCTTGGAGACGGTGTGTGTTGAGCTAGAAAATAATGCTTCCCTGAAGGCTCCTTCATGCAGTTTATTACACATCAGTCCCATAACGACTACCATCTCGTTCTCTCTCTCCTTTCCATTTATTCTTCTTTCTCTCCCCTCTGTCTCCTTCTCTTCACCCGTCCGTGCTGCTCCCTCACTCCCAGCACTCAGCGCTAACAGCCGGTCCCTCTCCTCTCTGTATGGTGATTTTCCCTCATCAACTCCCTTCCTCCCTCACTGTCTGTCTTGCGCTCTCTGGTAGTGGGTGTGGGACGCGGGGACCACTCCACGACTTTCCCCGCATCATTGCTATCTGGTGGCAGCGATAATGACGCGGGGAACGAGGGCTCGAGGAAAGGAGCGATGGAGAGTTGGAAGCGGAGAGATGGAGAGCTCTTCAACAGCGGCTGCTAGTGACTGCATTAAGCAGCCCTCATGCACTGCAAAGGGTCTGACGGGGGACGTTGTGATATACCCTCTGTTGCGTTGTGCTTTCTCCTACACATATGCAGTGATAAATGAGAGCGTGTGTGTTATTTGGTCACTTGTGCGATAAATTACCTGCTGCACACATGATGTGTGTGCAGGTGTAGGCGTCCACAGAGATTATTTTGCAACCTGTGGAAACTTTGAATTTGTCTCAGGCTTCCATCGTCATCAAGCCCCAGCGGACAGAAACGCCTCCTCAGATTCTCCTGCTACTACTTAACCTCACCAACTCTGAGGAGAATCCTCTCCCTTCACCCTCCCTGAGGGTTAAGGATGGACTCGATTCAGACTTCCCACCCCCACATGCAATAATTTATCCACCAACACATGCGAGCTCATGGGGTTCTAGTTTTATTGCTAGTTGTGTGTTGAAATGGATCGTAATTCTCTGATTCTCTGAACAGATTCTGCTTCTAGCTCTCCTAAAACATTATTGTGAGAGGAGAGGCTTGACCCCATTTCTCCACTTGACTGGCACATGTTGCACCCCATGGGGTGAAGTAAGCGAAGAGTTAGATGGGTTAGTTATTTATCTCCCTGTGCAGAAATGGGTGTTATATATTTAGCATAGGGTTCAGGCTTCTAAGGTTGTTGAAAAGCTTCTTCTCTTGTGGAGATCTCATTTGTACCTGTGATTTTATCAGATTCTTTTTTTTTTTACAAGCTCTACAGCTCGTTCCCAATCCTGCTTCCACCCCCTCTCTCCTTTTTTCGTCTCTGCAGTCAAGGGTGAGATGCTGCAGCAGTTTGGGAATGTTAACAGAGTGAGTGCAGGATCACATTAACTATTTCAGTGGTCTATTTGTATGTTACTGTGCGTCCTTTTCATTTTGTGTTGCTTTGGTGACAGGGGAAGGCAGGAGAAGCAACAAAATAAAACATGGTGTGACATAGAGTTGGGCGACGGCGTCCTGGGTGTTGTGTTTGTTGTCACAGCAGCGCTTTTGAAATAGCGTCCTTTAATTTGTCACATTTGTCTCTGCTGCTCTGCTGTTTACGTTTATTTTTCCCTTTTAGGCCACAAAGACACATTTGGACGTTATCATAGCAGCAACATTACACAACTTTAGAACAGAAAAACAAGTTTAGAGTAATTACTTATGTCCACTGCGGTCTAGAATGAGCGGATCTTCCCTTCAATGGTTATTGTGTAAGATTTCCTTCCATCATTTAATAATTGATGGAAGGACATTTTCTCCCGTCCTCTACATGTTCTAGCTCTCCTTCCTTCTCTCTCTTTTTGAGTCTCTTGGTACCCCATTAGTTGAGCTCTTTGCTTTCTTCTTTCTTACACCACTTAGGCCCATAGCATAAGTACATCCACACATGCAGAATATGTACACCAAGTTGAATTGGCCTCTAAATATCCTCCAGTCTTCACATTTTCCCATTCTCTTTGAAGGATATGTTGTTTTAGATGCTCTGGCATGCTCTGCTCGAGTCGTCTTTGATGTAAATATTTTTTCACTCTCCTCTCCTCTCATTTTCAGTACTGTGCAGATCCTCGCTTTACCTCTGCGACCTCCTGTTAGGTAGACTCATTGACCCCAGCTTCCACTGTCTACATCCTGCATGGGGAGCTGGTCCTCTTACTGGCTGACTTGGCTTTTACTCTGACAGCGTGGATACATTCATAGAGCTGAGAGTTTGCTGCGGAGCTCTTGGTCTGTTGCTTGACCTAGCTTTAGTTTAGCACAGCCTCAGATTTGTGTGTGTGTGTGTGTGTGTGTGTGTGTGTGTGCATGTGTAGTCACGCATGTCTTCTGCTGCTTCGTGTATTTGTGTGTAAGAGCGTGACAGTTCTGTTTCCCGACTCAGTTCCCCTGCCCTGTTGCCTTTGCCATTTGACTCAGACTAGTTGAGCCCCAGCCTCCATTGGCTGCCGGTCACGGTTGGCCAGAGTGTTTTAAGTCTGGGCAGGAGGACTCAGTGAAGGTCTGGACTGGGCTCAGGAGTCCCTAAGGACCTTTTTTTAAAGCGTGTTCAACAGCTGAACAGGGAAATATACCATCATTTTTGCAAACTGAATGAGGCTACAAACCCAACAACACTCTTTCACGCTCTCTCATTCTCATTATGTCTCCACTCTATCTCACTCCTTTTATAATATTCTGACCCTTCCAGCCTCTCTCACCACACCCCCTGGCTATGGTGCTCATTATTGATGCCTTTAGACCAATTCTGTTGGAAATGTGGCTCTCTGCAAGCTGTGAACCAGCCATCTAGCCTGTTATTACTGCTTTGGAAGCAGGGAACATTCCTATGCTGTCCTGGGAGGGCAAAGCTCAGACGCAGCCGTTTTAGAGTCGGACACAATAAGCTTGGTGCACTATATGATGGTTGTTGAATAGAGAGAAAAGATCATTAGTGTCACCAGCTGCGCAAGAACATAAAGTAGCAAAATAATGAATCTGTAATTTGTCGCCAATGTGTCTTGTAGCATATGATCACACAGTGATTAATGAGGGGGATTGTTGCGCTGTTTACTGAACATCAACGGGGACTGTATGGATCACATCTGCTACCTTATGGCTCCATGTTCTTTCAGTCTTTCGTGATTAAAAAATGCAATATTACGAATGTGAAAGTTATCAGGGCAAGTTGAAGGATCAATGGTGTTAGGTGCACATACATCAGGTCATACTGTAGGCTACTGGAGGGGCTACTGTTTGTTTTCACTGGAGGCAAACACCTGTTTTCTCACTCTCAACATCCAATCTGTGTGAAAAACGTAAGGTATTTTACCCCTCTGCTCTCTGTTTCTTGTCAGTTACTCTATAGCCTTAGTGTTACTATATTGTTTGATGACACAGTGGATTGAAAAATCAATAACTGCATTTTCTATCTTTTTTCTCTTCTTTTGTTAGTGGTGGTGGTGGTGGTGGGGGGGTTGAAGATGCACTCCACAGCTTTAGAAAGAGTAAAACGTTTGAATTCCTGTAATGGATGATTTTATCCTTGACGTGAATTTCAAAAGTAGTTTTCAGTATCAAAGATGCTTAATAATAATAATAATAATAATGATAATATTTATTATACATTTTATTTATATATAAATATAATATTCAAACACAGTTACAAAGTGGTTAACAATAAAAACAAAATGCATTTAAAACACAAAGAGAATGAAAACACTTAAAAGCCAGAAACTAAACGCATAATAAAACACAGATGTCATTATACATAAGATAATATCACAGAAAATAAATTCTAAGAAAGTGTATTTTGTGATTTAAAAGCTGAAACAACCCATCCATTCAGCCTCTCTTGTCACGCTGCGCTCCTCCAAAGTTTTCAAAAACTTTAGAGCTTAATGAGCACTCTGTAGTCACAACTGTGACAGACACACACACGCACACGCACACGCACACACACACACACACACACACACACACACACACACACACACACCTCACTGATGTTGAAGAAGTCGCTGTTGGAGGATCCCCCTTTGAGTATTAAACCAGACAAAAAAGCACCTTTTGCAACATGGTGGGTGTGTCTGATTCGGGTCACAGCGTGCTCAACAGGTGTTGCATTAAATGATTAATCAAGGTAGATGTGACCTGGCATCTACTCATATCTGCTCTCAAAAGCAGAGGAAAACAAAGGCAATTCAGATGTGAAAGCTCAGCCAAACAATCAGCCCTAGAAACTCAATGGCCAATTTAGTTTTCTGTACATGCACACAAATATTGATTAAACAACAACAATGTGAGGATTACAGAGATGATTGCTATTTGAATGTATATTTTCCTTTTTCTATTGATTTTCATTTTCTGCTCCAGTATCATATTCTTTGAAGACCCCTTTGCTAGAATGTTTTATTAAAGATGTTTTTTTATTTCTTTCGGGCTATTGTGCAGGTGGATTAGTTGAATTTCACCAAGGGGGCCAAGTCCATGTACAGAGAAACCATTTTCTCAGCTCAGCCACAGCTTCTTCCATCTTCTCCCTCTGCTTTGAGGTGTGTGTTAACGCGTGTACTCTAAGAGCAATGCTCTAAGCTGAGGGTTAATGCCAGCAAAGTGAGGTCTATATCTCTAGTTGTGAGGAGCAGGACTGCCTCTGTGTGTATGTAGGGGGGGGGGGGGGGGGGGGTTGTTGGTGGCAATCTAAGAATGATGAGCTGATTAGTCCCCCCTGTGGAGATCACACTGGTGTGTGAGGAGTGGACCACACGCACAACAAGATATTCATATTGCAATATACGTGTCTCTGCCAGTTTGTGTGTATTTGTTCACCAATATCCATACATCTTTCAACTCTCTGCCAGAAAAACCCTGTGTTTTTATACATTCCTAGATCTGTGTGGGTTTGTGTGCAAGTATTGGTTGTTCCCATCAGTAGCCCTCTCTACTGTTGTTTATGCTCCATGTAAAGCAGTGTTGGACTAAATCCCTCTGATTCCCACTTTATCCTCTGGAAATCAGCCATAACTTCACCACCAGCCCATCCGACTGGGAGCTGCTCAGTGCCAAATGGACACCCTGGCTTACTCCATCCTCATAGATATGGAGAGTCAACGAGACATCTCAGTTTAGGTTGAATTTCTCTGTGTGTGTGGAGTTTGGTGGGTACATGGGATTAAAACAGATCTAACAGTTTTGTCTTACTGGATTTTTGCAACCAAACCTTTTTTTTAAACTTATTTTAGTGCATTTTTTATCACAATGTCGAAGTAAAAGGAGCGATACTGTATCTTCTTTCTACTGTTACTGTTACGCACATAAATTAACCCCCAGATAGACAATATCAGTCCCCTCAACGACACTGAAAATGTGATAATCACCTCAATATCACCTAATTTACATGACTATTAATTCTGGAAATGGTAATATGGAGTTACTCGAGACTATTTATGCAGCTCTAACGGCCACATATCGTTGCAGTATTACATGAGTGATTGATAGAATTTCAGAGAGAAAGAAAAGGGGAGAGATAAAAGACACTGACAACAAAAGACTCAACTGGACACACTTAACTTTTATCCACCGGCCTTAGAATAACACTCCTGAGATAAAAGTGACACAGTATTAGCCACAGTGATTCAATCAATGACACTAGTAGAAATGTAATTATAGTCTCGTCTATGTTTCATTTTAGTTGCAGTTGTACCGCAGGTTGCAAAGCTGGGTGGCAAAGTACAAGATTATACATCAATAATGTATATAGGGATTTGATCGTATTCTCTGTGTTATTAGATTGTACTCGCGCAGAGTACACATGATTAAATAGAGGATTTGTTGAGATACTGATTTGGTTTCCTTTTGTGTTTGCATGGCTTAGAGTGTGTATGCTTTCGTGCCTTGTCAGTGTATACAGTCATTTGCATTGGACTCTCTTCCCGCCCCTCTACCCCCTCTGTGTATACATAATTCCCCTCATTGATTTCTGGCTGGACTATTTGTCACCCACTTACTCAAGTCAAATTAGAAAGCACTGTTTGTTGTATCCACAATTCAATCGATTAGAAGGGGGAACAACTCCCAAACTAAACGTAATGAATATAATGCTTACTGGGGGGAAAAGCCTTCATGGATAGTGCGTGTTTGTGTGGAAATAATAGGAAATTTCCAGCTTGACAAAGCACGAGTTATCCAGTATGCGTGTGGATGGAAGGGAGCTGCAGCGCGGAGCTGGTAGGTGTAATTTACATTAGTGTGAGTCACTGCTTCTGTGGCCCTTTGCAATACACTAAGCCCCTAGAGATAGACTACATTAAATATAAACATTCACTTGGAAATAATGCCTAAATATACAGTATTCACCTCTTTCTCTTTCGCTTCAACACCAGCTTTGTGTCCTGCAACTGAAAAGATACGATACCCTTCTATTATTCATTGAGAAGACTTGATATTGCATTTCTTTTTTCT
Source organism: Cottoperca gobio (assembly GCF_900634415.1). Taxonomy (NCBI): domain Eukaryota; kingdom Metazoa; phylum Chordata; class Actinopteri; order Perciformes; family Bovichtidae; genus Cottoperca; species Cottoperca gobio. The sequence continues at coordinate 10,874,486 of NC_041360.1, read as the reverse complement.
TTGTTTGTTTGCCTAAACTATTTATTCTGTAAAACAAATGAATGCCTTCCACAATTAGAGATTAACTGGAAATAGGGTTGACTCAGTGTGTGTGTGTGTGTGTGTGTGTGTAAATGTGTGTATGAAAAAGTGCAATGAGCTCCAGGTTCCCCACGTTGTCGCTCCTCTCCCTCATATTCTCTTGTTCTCTTCATCACTCTGCTGCCTCTCACAAGGAGCAGGAAAGTTGACGTGGAGAGAGAAGTGCCCAAAAAAAGTTTTTCAACCGTTTATGGTAATAGGTGCAGCAGCTGCACACCCTCGTATCTGTACGCGCACGCACGCACACACCGCTCTTTCCATGGGACAGTCAAAAGTAATGTTAATGACACCCTTTAGTGGAGTGGTCTTTGGAGAAGCTGCCAAACATGAGCTCCATAGCCCCCTTCACCAACCCCCCCCAGTACAAGAACTCATTAATGTCAATTAGCCCAGCACTTAGAGTTGTAATGGACCCCGTAACGCATACACACAAGCACACACACACACACACACATTCAGATTCACCCTCAACCACTGTACGTTTTTTTTGAGCTGGAAGGCTGCGACTCAAGTACAGGCATTGTGCCATTGTGATGTAAATCGTGATTACAGTATAGATGTTTGTGGTAGTGGATGAAGTAGCTGACTAAACGAGTCAAAGCAAATATGCAGTTTTTTTTCTCAAAGTGGCATCAATAATATCATCCATCTCTTATCTTGGGTGCAATGCATCTCGTAGAATAAAAGGTACCTGTAATCAAAATGTATTGCAAAGAGTTACCTTACTTTCACTAAAAATCGAATATGTATCGATTTGTTTTATGTTGTGAAAGTACCTCTATTGTCTGTTTCGGCAACTTTGTTCTGAATAAGTCAATATATAATAAATGTGATGTGAGCATGTCTGATCAAGCCACTGAAATGCCTGTTGCATTAGCTATAGTTGAAGTTCAATGGAGGCTGACATTTTCTGCTCGTCTCAAAAGCAAGATTTATTTCCAAAGATTTGTCTCCGCGAGGTTATCTGGATGTCAGTTCCTCTAATCATGTTTGAGAAAAACTTGTCTCGGCTCACAGAAAACAAGAGAAAGTCATTTTGGAGAAGAAAGCGTTGAGCGTGAAATATACACAGAATAAACAGTGAAGATAATGTTGCCTGTACAAATCAATTCAGTGTTAGGGACATCAAGCATTTACTCAGAATCTTAGCAGGAAGCATTATACGGTGCCTGAGTTTGGGGAATCTAGTGTGTTTAGAAATGTGGCTATCACGTTATCCGTGAAACGTGATTGTGCACACTTTCTCTCTTCTTGAAGGAAATTTTTTTAATGAGAGATAGACGGTGATAGCAGAAAGAAGTAGGCTGAGGAGAATGTGAGGTAGAGATGAAGGGAGACAGAGAGGGAGCGTAAAAAGATAAGCTGGACAAGGTCAGTACGTCAGAGCTTGAGGAAATGAGCTCAAATCAGAAGAAGAAAGGGGTGAAAATTGAAAAAGGAATGGAGCATTGTCCTATACAGCAGAAGAAGTGCATGAGTTAATAGAAATATATGATTAGCAAGAAGGGATTTTCACGGGTTTTACATTGTGTTTGTGTGTGTTTGTGTGTGTGTGGTCGCGGTGCATATCTGTGCACATATGACCTACACTCTTTTGTCTGCAAGTAACAGTTGATAATAGCTTATTGAATGAGAGTGAGTTTGAAATGGTGAATAGGATCAGCAGAAAGAGGTCAGTATGATTCAGTCCTTTCACAACCAGCTTTCTCCTGGTGTCCTGAGCGTAAAATAGTCTGAGGTCTGAGTCTGCTAAGGAGCCGATAAGAGCTGCAAATAATGATTGTTGTCATTATTGATTCTCTGAATGAATTTTGATAAATTGATTAACCATTTAATTTATAAAATGCCTCGGTGATGTCTTAAACGTGCTTGCTTTGTCTGACTAAACCAAAAATGTGTTACATTTTCAATCAAATAAAACAGAAAAGGGACAAATCCTCACACATGAGAAATTGGTACCAGTCAATTGATAAAAGACTTAAACAAACAATCAGTTATCCAATTATTGTCAGTAAAGGTCTGCTTAAAGGTTACTCACGTAATGCGTTCTTGAGCTGTTTTTGAAACGAAGGAAAGGTTGGAGGGGGATGGAAACAAGTCTGTGGAGAGTGCGTCTGTGTGTGTTTGTACACACTACATGGTGCTACAGATGGAGCGCGGACTCAAGCCGAGTGGGAGTGTGTTGCTGTTTCTGCAGGTGTATTTTTGTCCGGCATTGATTTATACACACAGCTCCTGTATGCGCCTGCTCCTGCCTTTAAAGTCCCTTGTGTGTGTGCGTGTACGTGTGCATGCATGCGTGTGTGTGTGTTTGGCGGAGCAGGGAAACCCGGGTCCCTGTGGTGTTTTTCTCAGTTCAGTATGATGCACCTGAGCCCCACTCTCAACCAATCGGATGCTTGTGATTCAGATCAGGTGCCTCATCTCAGGTGGCACAGCACTAGAGCTGGAAACACGCATACACATGCAAACACACAAACATACTGGTATTATCATTGGTCTACATCTACCAGCACACATCTGGTAAGACCTCTCCACACATTAACTTTATGACTTTTCTATTTGATATCATATTAAATTGAATATCTTTGGGTTTTGAATTGACAAAGCAAGACATGTAAAGACATCACCTGGACATTGAGAAAACTAGGATGGACATCTTTTACTATTTTCTGACTAAAACTTTATAGACTAAACGATTATTATTAATCTAGAAAAAAATCGTCAGATTAATTGATAATGAAAAATAATAATAAATAATAACGGGAGAATCAGTCAAGATCTTCTTTAAAAGCAAGCACCTGTATTAAGGATGTAACAAAGGAGTGTTTCTGTGTGTGTGCACCTACACCATGTGGTCCTCTGTGTTGTATGCATGTGAGAGAGTCTGGTCAGGTCAGTGTGAAAGGCATGTCTGATTGTATGGACTGGACGAGTGCCAGCGCTGGCCTCCCTTCATGACAACACACCACAGCACGCAACATAGCTCAGAGGCAAGAGGGCAATCAGATGGTCAGAGCAAGGGAGGGGGCGAGGTGATTGAAGGTGATTAGAGGAGAGAGGATGGAAGGACAAGAAGAGAAGACAGGGGGAAGAGGAAAACGGACACAGGAAACAGTAACGGGGTAGAAGAGGAAATGAAAGAAAGAGGCAGCAAGGTTTTTTTTTTAGAATCCAAGCACGCAACAGTTACAGTTTCTGTGAGTGAAGAAGCTTCATCAGTCTCATCGATGGCCAGAGGTGATTTCACTGGAGAGAGAAGGAGAGAGGAAACGGACAATTAGAGCTGTTTTCTACTCTTGTGGTTTCATTCATTTCTGTTATGGTGAGTTTGCTGCTGTTGTTATATTGAAGACGGGTAACCAAAGCTGACATGAGACTTTCACTGTCGCACGCCGAACCACTGAACTTGGCATAAATCACAAGTAAATGAAATAATTACAAAGGGAAGAGATAAAAGATCTGCTGTGTAAATAATCAGACAAAAACTGAACAAATTCAGCTCTCTGTAGTCGTATAAGGGCTTTGAAACTATTAAAACATATTATTATTACAGCTTTCAAGATAAGCAGAAACATTTTTACTTCCTCCATTTTCACAGAAAAAAAGCAGCCGTTCCTGCGGAAATAAAACTCAGTGGATCAAATTTAGAATACAACGATGGCGCTACAGACAGGATTTAAATTACAGGAGGACATACTAGACGGACAGGAAAGACAGTAATGTGGCTGTAGTGACTGAGGTGGGGGTGAAAAATGACCCGGGATTAAAATCATTGACCATTGACCTATAACCCCACGTCCCCTTGAGAAATAAAAGTAGTTTGAATGGGGTTTAACATGCTTTAGGTCGTTGATTAAACTTAAATGATTATCATTAAAAAATGTCCTCATGACTTAATTTAATGAATTTAATTATTGTGTATAAAATAAAAAAATCTAATATAGATTGAACACCTGCAACTTTAACATGTTTAACGTCACCGTTCATCACTGCTACTGATGGTTTACGTCACATAATATTACCACATCTGATCTCACTGTGTATAATCTATCTTCAGATCCAAAGTTAGTGATTGGTTGCAGTTAGGAACCAGTTGCAGAGCGCTGGCTGCTTGTTTCACCCAGATGGATTAGAGTGTGACGTCTGAAACCAGGGTTGGATTAATCTCTGAAGATACAACACTCATTTAGATTATACTCTAACACGAACAAACGCACACGCACACAGCCTGCATATATGCACACTCACTGACTGCAAGCTCACACGCTCACATAGACACAGTTATTATTCCACCCACTGCTCCACTGTGTCCCTCTGTGTGTCTTTTCAGTCCATTCCTTCCACCCTCTGTATCTGACTCTTTTGTTTTTCTTCACTTCTACTCTATCTCTTTCGTCTTCTTTCTCTCTCCCGCTGTTCAATCAGAGAATGCCTCTCTTCTTTTAATTAGTAGTGGTGTTGTTCTCCTGTTCTTCCCCATGGCCAGAACCACTAATATTGCAATTAGCTCCTATAGGAAGCTTTCAACCACAGCCTTTGTTCTTCTCCACGCTGTACAGCGGCCCAAGTTCCTGCATTGCTCCACAGAATATTATATGTGTGTGAGCCAGAGCTCCATTTTAATAGAGGAGAGAGGCATAATCAAAGCTGGCCTCATTTTACTCTGTCAAAATCATAACACACATCGTTCTCTTCGGTGGGAGGGTGAAGGATTCTCTTTTCTCTCAGCTGGAAAATGCTTTTTTGTTTTCTGCTTCTCTTTTTCTCCTCTTGTTCAACCGCTCCTCCTTTTTGCTAATCATCTTCCCTTCACTTTTCTCTCCTTCACTTTCCTTCTCTACATGCTGCATCTCTCACTCATCTCCCTTCTGTTTCTTCAGATACCTCTCACAGCCCCTCTCCAACCTGCCCTTGGGGACAGATAGGAAAGGTCGTAAAAAAAACAATTGAATTTAACGGTTTGACACTGCACTGTTAACCTATGAGCAGACTGGCGTTGTACTACAGTCCAGAGCAAGACAGCTCGAGAGGCCGATAGTTGTTTAGGTCGTAAACCTTCTGACACAATCGCTCTCGCTGCCCGGCAGTCTGGCTCTTAAAGCCTCCACACGTGAAATAGGTTTTACAGGAGAGGGAAATATATATTATTTAAGATTGTTAATTAAGGTTGACATGGCTGGCCTCCACCATAAAGGATAATGCTATGTTGTAACTGAAGCTGTAGCCCCATTACAATTAGTGTAGTTAGTGAATGTGACTCCAAAGAGTTTCCATTTGACCTTGGTGCTGGTTTCCTGTCAAATTTCGGATGAGTTTCTCTTCTCATTACATTACTGTTGAGGTGTTACACACTACTTCTTCAGATATCAGTGACTTGCTCATCCCATACATAAAAGGTCCATTAGGCTTCTTAGGTCTTCAAAACAAGCGGTCCTTGTTGTTCCCTGTTCAAAGCTCAAGACTAATAGTGACTGAGTTGTTGCTATCCTGGCTCCTGGTATGGAACAGTCTCCTCCTGATGGTCAGTTCAGAAAACGCTGGTTGTTTCTAAAACAATCTTTTTGTTACTGTGATGCACTTTGTAACCCTAGTTTGGAAAAGTGATATATAGATGAAGTTTATCGTACTTACTTGAAACTTCTGTCTCATTTTTGTTGCCCCAACTTATTTGGAAGAGTAAATGACAGTGAACAGTAAAACTATTGCCTTCCAGAAAGAGAGAAGTTCAAATCTTGGCTTCTTTTTACCTTTCCCATAGCTGGTCAATCCCTGTGTGAAGTGGGATTTAATGTGGGATTGTCAGTTTCAGATAGTTACTGTAACAGACACACTCTTGTTGCCTCTTTGGACTTCATTGTCGCGAGGTTGCCGTGTTCCCAGATCATAGCGAGTACAACGATGATTACATTGTTATCACAACCTCTGGAAATGATGGCCAAAACTACAACAATATAACTAAAGATGTAATGAACTACAACACTCCTCAGGATGCATAAAGCGAGGAACCAGGATCCATCTCAGATTCTAAGTAGAAATTGAAGTGAAAGGAAGAATCGTCAGAGAGGCGTGACTTTGTTTTGTGCAAAGTCCTACTTGTCTGGGAAGGAGATGCATCTATTTTTCACCTGACGTCATAATACTGTGAGGGACTTGGTTTGATTCTATGGCGGGTGTAAATCTATGCTGGTCGTCTGTTTGCCCGCGCTCACACAGATGTTTGCATGCTAGCTAAACATCTGCCTTCCAGGTACAACATCTAATTCCCTTTCCTCTTCCCTCGACTGAGACTACCCCAACAACTTTTCAAAAGATTCTTCTCCGTCGGATAAAACTTTCTCCCTGTGATCATGGGGACAGAGATGGAGGGATGGGGGGGGGGGGGGAAGGTTGAGGGAAAGTGAAAAAGTGTCACACTGTGCTGAGCGAGGTGGGAAAGAGCAAGTGGAAAATCTCTTACATGCTATAAAAAAAAGAAGAAGAAGAAGACAGCAACATCTGTGCGGGAACTTCAAACACCCTTTGAAAGGCAAAATGTGATTCCATTCGGAATTCTCTGGCTTGGTAAACAGCCGGGTTTTTATTTTGGAAGTCAGTTGGTGTGTGTGTGTGTGTGTGTGTAGAAGAAGGAGGATGCTTTGTAGGAGATGAGGGACTGTCGGAGCCGGGATCGGAGAAAGAGGAAACGCACTGAGAGGGGACAAGGGCTCCAACTGCTGGGAGCAAAGTCCAGTGATTGGCAGCGATGTAATACAGTGTGAATCCACTCTAAACCCTGTCTACTCACTTGTTACAAGCGGGCATGTATGCCTTCTTAATCACTTTGTTGTCATTTGTGGTTTGATGGGACCTGCTTGGTGATACATTTTAGGATAAGGAATATGTGGCTTGAAAGTATTTTGTTCTGTTAATCTTATAGTATCTTGTCACTAACTTTAATTCTCTTTCTTTCTCTTTTCTCTCTTTCCCTGGCTGGATGGAACCACAACACCTCATCTCAAAATCCTCCTTTTTCCGTACCAGGTAAGATACAGTCAGCTGTTAATAAAATAAAAAATGAAGTTGCTGCTAAACAGATGCTGAACCAAACGTCAAACCTTGAGAAGTACTTCCTTTCTGTTGAAATGCTTTCATGTAAGACTTTTGTCAAACCCTACCAAGCACAATGTGCTTGGTACACAGTGCACCTTTGGAACTCCACAGCAGCACAATGCATCCCTCTCTTTGGGTTATCGAGTTAAGGTGACTTGCTTATGATTTTTTATTCAAGGACAATGGCAGCAAAGAACCATAAAGCAATTATGTTCACAAAAGAGTCAGACTTGCAATAATTGAAATGGAAAGGATACAATTATCACACTTTTTCTTAAAAAAAAAAAAAAAAAAAAGCGTCTTACTGACACTACAAGTTGTGTTCAAATCATTGAACGTGTGCTGAGTAGTTCCTTTTATGGATACATGGCCAGTTATGGAAATAAAAGTAAACAGGAAATGTTACTCTTTATGGAAAATAGGAAAACGAAGAGTTTGAATGAAAGCATCTTAAAGTGGTGTTCAGCGTCGCTGGTTTATCTGGCTGGTTTAATAGCTGTCGACTATGGCTCACAGGATTGGAGTGAAATAGTAACATTAATAATGAATTCTACATTTTTCACTCTAATCAGGTAACACTTTATTTGAAAGATTCTGAAAAAGGAAATTGGGTGCCATATAATTTATTGAGCAGACTGTTAAAAAGTGAGGTTTTTAATGCTCGGCCGTTCATCAACTTGTCAACTGGGCATCTAGTATGGTTGTCATGGTGCTTACTATGATGGGGAGAAGTATCAATACAGTAACTCATAGGTGTACCACTACCTCTATCTAGTCTATTGTATGTATCTTTCTTTACTTTCATTTCTCATTACTCTCATTAGCTTCTTTCTTCTCTCGTCGTTTTCTACATTCATTCATTATTCTCATTCCCATCTTACTGCTGCTCAGTTTTGTTTCCCTGCTCTCTTCTTCTGTGTCATTCTTCTCTCCCATTTTCCTCCTTCATTGGCTAAGGCTGTCGTGTGTGTGTGTGTGTGTGTGTGTGTGTGTGTGTGTGTGTGTGTGTGTGTGTGTGTGTGTGTGTGTGTGTGTGTGTGTGTGTGTGTAATAGAGTGGAGCGGGGCTCTGCAGTGGGGTGATGGTATGTGAAATCACTGACATTACAGACGGGGGGAAGGTGGTGGTGGTGGCGACGTTTCCACTACGCCGCTGTCGTCTAATCGACAGGGGCACCATCCATGTTCCACATTCCTCCTCACCTCCATTTCCCTTTCTCTCTCCGTCCAACCGTCTTTCCATCAACCCTTCCTTTCACTCTTCATCTTCATTCTCCTCTTCTGCCCCCTCTTCCCCTCCTCCCACCTCGCTCCTCTCCTAGCAACAATAGCGCTGTCTTCTCATGAGTGTCAACATCCCCGTGACTCTACGGATCAGTTGGTTTCTGAAGCACATGTGTGTTGTGTATTTTATCAGCGTATTGTTTATCCTTTTTTTCCAGAAAGAAAAAAAAGAATCCCCTATTTTCTGTCTTTTTTTAGTTTTTTTTATCACACTCTTTCTGCTTATTTCCACATCTCTAGTATATTATCCCTTTTCTCTCCCACTGCCTTGTTTTGTTGGGTATTCATCTTTTATGTGTGTCTCTGCAGTAAAATCACAGCGGCTGGACAGGATTGCAGTGCCTGCAAAAGAGACCGTCATAAAGAGAGTAAGACAGAATGGGGGTGAGATTGAAAGCAATATAAAAGGAGGGAGAGAGAGAGAGAGAGGGAGGGAGAGAGAGAGAGAGAGAGAGAGAGAGAGAGGGGGAGAGAGAGAGAAAACAAACAGGGAGGGTAGTTGAGAGACATCAAATACAAACAAAGTTACAAGGCAAATATAAAGAATCTTTCTTGCAGAGATATGACGGTAGTCTCGAGGAGAGTGTGAATGAAAACAAGGGGAGAGAAAATAGAGTGGATGGGGCATGAGGCAAAAGTGCAGGTGAAAGGGAGCCCCCAACTGGCTGGAGCTAGTACTGGTACCCAACACATCTCCTCCACACATTACTGTCCTCCTTCCCTTTACCGCCATTATTGTACTCATTGTGGTCTATCTCTCTCAGACTAGGAGAGGCATCCTTTTATAGGGTCCCACATGATGCTTAAGCAGCTTAGTGGTAATCTAACTTTCCCTGATGGTCTGGGCCACCATGTGTGTGTACGTATATGCTTGTAGGACATTTGTAATTCCACCTAAAGATGCAGCTACAACTCGTCAGAGTCTAATGTTGACACTGCAAGCCTTAATACTCAATTCTGATTTACTGATCCAAATCCGATTTGTTTCGTTTGGCTGTTTACACTGTTTGTTAAATGTGGCCAATATCATCATATTCATATTCAAGGGTGAAATGGTCACGGTCCTAAACTGACCCGCATGCACAAAAGAACAAGAACAAAGAAGTCACAAACAGCACTCCGTCGTACGGAAGTAAACATGGAGGCCACTGAAGTCGGCGTTTATGTTTTCATTTCGAACTGTGCAGTGCAAAGGCTTCTTCTTCTGTACCGAGGTTTGTGTGTGTGTGGCTCAGAGTCGGAGGCAGGAGGTGGGATTGTGACCTGAATGGCTTCACTGAAACAGATTTCATCCAAAGTTTCAGGTTGTCAAGGGTTTCTTTTACCTGTCTGTCAGAGACTCTCCACAAGACTCTAGCCAGCACAGAATAATGTCAATCTAGAGTGACATGAATTCCGATATGACTGTACAGACTGAGGCCGATTTAAGAGCACATATGAAAGTGGCCCAAATCAGAATTGAAAAGAGCAGAGTCCATGTGATCTGTGCTGTTCACACTGTTAAACAGAGTCACGTATTCGCAAGAAAATTCTGATTTGGGCCACTTTCGCCTTCAGTACATTAGACTACTTTCAGCCTATTCTCTACTCTCTTTCCTCTTCTCTCTCTGTTCTCCATCCCTCTTTTCTTCCTGTCCCTCCCTATCTGCACTTGAGCTTTGCACCAAGCCAGAGTTGTATTTGCGTCATCAGCTTCAGGCAGGATGTGTCTTGTGCGTGTGTGTGTGTGTGTGTTTGACCCAAACTCTCCACATACAGCGGTTGAATGTTAAGCTCTGACTGCTGTGTGTGTTTCTCATTATTGCAGATGCCAGGTATGCACACACACACACACACACACACACACACACACACACACACACACACACATACACACATTAGATAGAACTGACGTGTCATCTTTGCGTGTATGCAAATTCTTGAGGGCAGGCTTAAGTAAACACAAGTGTACACCTTTCCTTCCTTTTACTTTACCCTCTGACGTGGACCACCCGTCAGTGTCCATCATAAACCACTTCTCCCTCCGCTTTGTCTCCATAGCAACGCCATAGCAACACTATGCAGAGCCCTTGACATGAACCCAACCCGCCCCTCTCAAGCCTCTCCATCTGTCATCAGTGTCTGAGAGCATTGTCCATCAACCCTGCTGACATCTTGATTGGCAGTTGTCGCTCAGACATGCATGGAGAGTGCTCCTCTTCGAAATGAGATGGGTCTGTGAAGGACGAGCATAGGAATGCAGAAATCTTTTTGACTTGTACTTGAGTTTTTCCCCCATCATTAGCCGGAACTTGATGCCTTTTTGAAGGTTAAGTGTAAAGGTGTCTGAGAGAGTCGTGTGTTTCTGTCTTTGATTGTCATGTGATGTACCGTGTCCAGCCTCGCACATATCCATCACAGAAGTGCAACATGCATCATGCCGTTGTGACAGAATCATTCATACACACGTCCCGGTCCAGTGATGTACAACATGTAATAAGCGTGTCAGGGATACCTCCCATGTCTGCAAGGCTCCTGTGACAGCTGCATGAACATTAACATGATATATAAAAGCCATCATCAGCCCTGCAAACATGACTAATGTTTCAGCACTGAGTGCACTGACACTGGGCGTTGATACTGTCTGCGTGTGTGTGTGATTTGATCACTTAATGCTACTTAATTGACTGTGTCTGAGCATCCTTATGTCCAGCAGTAAACAGCTCTTGTATTATTGACAATACACACAAACAAGTATTATACTGCATATACAGCAGGCAAACACACACGCCGTCCTACTCATCACTGTAACACCACCCTTGTGTGGGGGGAGGTGCCTGATCAATATGTCGTCAGTCTCTCCGACTGTATCATTATCATTTTAATGACTGCAGTATTTTCGCCCGCTGATGGCCTTCGAGATGCACAAGACAACACCAGAGGTCTCTAAAAGTTCACTGCTGCCATCGCAGTCAGGTGTCACGAAGTGGCCAGTGACATTTTGAAAACGCCAAGCAACTAATGAAGACAATGCAGAGTTTATCGATTCATAGTTCAAAAGGCTAGTTTTAATTTATTTTGTAGAGGTTGTCCTTTCTTGGTGCTTCTTAAATTGAATCTATTCTTTGGCTATGTGATACCAATACTAACATGATTAATTGGTTAATGTTAGGGGTCAGCTAGCTGCCCTTCTCTGGTTTACATAATATGAGCCTTTATGTAATATCATAGAGTGCTTAACACTGGGTGAAACACTAAGTGTGCTTATGTTTGCTGCCACGCTTCATGGCAATGTCACTCAGGATTAGGGCTGCAGCTAAAAATAAATCCATTATTGATGAATTTGATTAATCTTTTAATTGTTATTTTAATTAGTTGTTTAGTTTGTTAAATGTAAGAAAATGTTCAGTCTTTAAATGATTTACTACAACAGTCTAAAACCCAAAGATATTCTATTTATAGTGCCATAGAGTGGATAAATCTCAATATTCTTGCATATGAGACTGGAACCAGCAATTGTCTTGCATCTTTGTTTCGTAAATGACTTAAACTATTGATCAGTTATCAGAAGTATTGCTGATTAATTTTCCGCTGATACTGACAGGTCCCGCTAGTCTTTGCCCGCAACCTGAAAATGAGCAAGTGAAAAACACAGAAAAGGTTTGTTGCAAAAAGTCAACATCAAAACTTCGGTTACAGAAAGGGTACTTGTCTTCATCTGGTGCAAATTCCTGTAGTTTTCCATAAATCTATCGCAATGTTGTTTTTTCCAATATTGTGCAGACCTAGTGAGAAACTGAGAGGATGAAACAGGCCTCCTAGTCCTGCTACGTTTTAAAGGTTGGTTTTAGCTGTGGCATTTATTTTTATAAATGAAAGTGAGATAGAGAGTGGGAAAGGAAGAGTGTGTGTGTGTGTGTGTGTGTGTGTGTGTGTGTGTGTGTGTGTGTGTGTGTGTGTGTGTGTGTGTGTGTGTGTGTGTGTGTGTGTGTGTGTGTGTACGTGTGTGTACGTACTCTCGCCGTGTATCCGCGGTCCTGTATGTGGTGACAGGCTGACATCAGAGTAAAAGCCCCCTGAAGTCGTGTTGAGATGATGTCTCTGCTTTCTCAGTGTCGCTGGTGGGGGAACACATACACCTGGCCCTCTGACGTCTCTCTTTCTCCTTTTCAATTTACTCTTCTATTAAATTTCGCTGTTCTTTCTTCAGTTAACATGCAGACTCCCTTTCCTCTTCCTCTCTTTCATTTTATCTTTTTTTTTTGCCATTCAGGCAGAGTTTTCCTGGGCTTTGTTAGACATCGCTCTCTCATGTCAGTCTTTGTTCAGTATAAAGGCCAGATGAAATGGACTTGGTGAAGTGCCCTTGGTGTGTTTTATGTACTTTCTCTTGTGTACTTCCCTGTGTGTCTGTGTGTCTGTGTGTCTGTGTGTCTGTGTGTCTGTGTGTCTGTGTGTCTGTGTGTCTGTGTGTCTGTGTGTCTGTGTGTCTGTGTGTCTGTGTGTCTGTGTGTGCGGTTCCGGTTTGTGTGTATCTGCGCTATTTGTACAAGGCAATGGTCCAAGCCCTGTGACGTGAGCCCCGTCTCTGAGAAAGCAGGTAATCTGGGCATTGGCTTTCCTCCAGAACCGCTTTCACTTCCATCCAGCAGTGGGATGTTACTGGAACACACGTGTGCACTGCTCATACACACACACAAACAGAAACACATGCACATAGATACACACATATGAACACACACAGTCACTGATAACTACCGGCAAACTGAAGAGTGTTCAGGCAAGGTCAGTGCTCAGCTTTCTTTGCCTTAGTTAAACTTTCTCTTTTTGTCTCTTGTCTTTTGGATTTGGATATTTTCTCACAAACGCTCATTTATATACGTGCAGACACACATACACACACAAACCGCTGTTTTTATGGTAGAAAGACATGATGCAACAGCAGAGCCATCCCTCCATATGTCTCCCAGGAGAAATGGAGGTGGGGTGCAGAAAAAGAAAGAGACATATCAAGCAACAGCAAAAACCAGAAGAGACTGAGTGGGAAGGAAGAGTGACTGATTGACTGAGGAGAGGGAATAGGGGACAAAGTGTAAATGATAGAGGGACTCGAGCTAGAGGGGGGAAAGGAAGAAAGAGAGAAATGCGGAGGGAGATCGAGCTTTTGGTGGCTAATAGAAATTCCCATGTTGCCTCATTGAGATGCAGCGGTGGCTTGGGTAATGAGCTAGCTGCAACTGACGCATTGATTTAGCCAGAAGAGACGCTCAAATTATCCCAGTCCTCAAGAGAGATGTCAACAGCTCCTCCAATGGCTGCCGGGGTAATTACCAACGCATCCTCCCGCCATGACACCTCCCCCAGCTCGGCATGTATTCCATTCTGCTACGTGACAGTCTTTCTCCGCCTCTATCTGCAGCCCCTCCCCCTGGAATGTCCCATGGCCCAATATATTGTCATGATTTGAACAAGCAAGGTTTGCTAGTAGAAGCGTTGAGTAGCTTCAGTTGGAGTTCTTACTGTTTGACTGGAAGAAGCATTAGTAGATTTGTATCTAAATAGCAAATTAAAAAAAACGCATCTTACAGCAAGAAGAATTGTCATGTCCCTTTAAGATAATATGAAAATGAGTCTGTATGACTATGTGCTATCGTGCTCTGCAGAATGTGTGTTTCACATGGATTATGCATAGATGTAAAAATAGAGCAAATGTTCCCTAATTTCAGTGTTTTAAATGGTTGTGTCTCTGAAAATGGGTAAAAATGATGTTGTAATGTGTAGATATACACCAGAGCTTTCTTACGATTGTATTTGCTGAACTTTAGATTGTACTCAGGGAATGATGGCACAGTGATTCAGTACCTCAAATCTCTTGATGCTTATTTTGTCCCTAAATCTACTAACTACATTTGATCTACTGGCCAAGTTTGCAAGCATTCTCAGCCTCTGAAATAAGGAAGAAATCAAAGTGCTTTTAATTTGTGTGTTTTCAACTGTGTTAGTAGTAAATTGGAACAATTACTGAATATTCCAAAAACTTAAATTATGTCAGTGGATGTTTTCAAAACCCAGAAGAATGGAAAGAAGCTACCTCTGCTCTAATATCTGCAGTAGATGGTATTGTGTAGATCTGAAGCTAACATAGATATTGTATTGAGATATTACTTGCACATTATAGTAATAGGGGATAGTGAAGATCGTCAATGCTTTTCTGGAAGGCAGTTCTCTCACACAAATGCACATGTGTTGTTTCCGTGCCTTGAGGTGTTTCAGATGGGACCATACACTAATGGTGAAGCTTTGACACTTTGACCTTTCTGCTGCGCGGCATTTGTTCTTCACGAGCAGAGAATAAAGGCTTTACAAACACACAGGAAGGAGAAAGACAAGCCAGGACAGAAAGAAACACTCTAACACCTGTTGACGTTTGATCTGGAAAAGTGAGTCTGTATCAATGTCACACAGCAGGAGGCGGCCCCCTACCTTGAACACACACACACACTCTCCCCCTATAGATTGTTCTGTCATAGATCCAAACACTGTCAGTATATAGGAACAACCTTGTACATATTGGCCTTAATAGTGGGGTTTATGCTCACCTTGGTCCATCCTTTCTGCTGTTATTTTCTTTTTTCATTTATTTATGAAAATGGCTGAATGTCAAAAAGTTGCATCGTTTAAGGTCTTATTTTTTTATATAGACGCAAGAAAATAAAAAGAAAGATGCTTCGGTTTGCCATTTTAGTTTGATGTGTTCACTTTCACGAGAAGTTTGTACCTCTGAGTGGGCGCTTCTTGCTGTCCATGTTACAACATCATAGCGGGACTAATTTTCGGTCCGTGTGTTCAATCCGTCATCTCCCCTGCCTGCCCCAAAGCGAGAACGTAGCACCCTCATTGCCAATTAAACTCAAATCAACAAACGAAGATGGAGTGAGACATCGAATTACATCCAATATCCTCTCCCATACTCAAGCCTGTCCTCGCCAGCCACAAATTACCTTACAAATTAAGGCTCTGAAGATGGGAGAAGTCTAGTTGCCAGATAACAACCAAATAACATCCTGCCGGGCTCTTGATGTGTCTTTCCAACTTGGATTCAGCTTCCTGCCTTCTCTTGATGTGTGGACAGAGTTTTAGTTGAGTTTTTCCAGGTTGAGCTTTGGCCATCCATTTCAATCTTATCAGGTTGATGAGAACTCATCTCACTGAAGTCTGTTCCGGCTTGATCCATGTTTGATAATGAACATGTTGCATAGACAACCCAAACACTGTTAGTTAATTAAATAACTCAAGCTGAATTATAGATGAGAAGGGTTTCATTAATTGCTTCTTAGATTCCTCTTTTCTAGCCCACACAATTGGCGTCTCTGGATGGTTTGTATGCCAGAAATTCAGCATTTTGGTGTGTGTGTGTGTGTGTGTGTGTGTGTGTGTGTGTGTGTGTGTGTGTGTGTGTGTGTGTGTGTGTGTGTGTGTGTGTGTGTGTGTGTGTGTGTGTGTGTGTGTGGTTGAAAAATAGAGAAAGAGCGCACTGCCACTGCCAGTGTTTCTTTTTATGGCTACAGCGAGGTTTTGTAATATTATCCAGTCAGATGTTTAATAATTCATACTTTTATATTGGGGGTTATCTAACACATGACAGGCAGACAGTGTGCAACTCTTTGAGTGGTGTCTAGGGGCTCCTCTCACTGTAAAGCCTATCAGAGAGTCATCACCAAGCTCCAAACCTTTGCTCATCATTTTGCCTCTTTATTTGACTCCCATCTCCCTGGAGTAGTGTGCGAGTGCATGTTTAGCATGTACACACATATGTTTCAAAAGTGGCACACGTGCGCACCGGCAGCATCATTTTCTGTCGACAAGATATCTTGTTTGTGTGTAAAAGTATGTATGTACTGTAGATGTGTGTGTATGTGTGCACGTGTTTGTCCCGTCTGCTGCGGTTGCTGCATTGGGCCTGGTGTGGCTAATTAAAAGAATCCTGCTTGCATTATTCATGAGGCTGTAATTATACATTCCTTTTGCTGATCCCCAGTCAGAGGCATTAAAAATAGATCTGAGTCTCCGTGCCCCGCCCACCTAGGCCCCACTTTCTCTCCATGTTTTGACTATGTCTCTCCCAGCATCCCTCTATTTATCTATCCTTATCAGTATTTCTCCATCTCCCTGTCATTTGGCCTCATTGTCTCAACTTTCTTTTCTTCATTTGTTCTTTCCATCTCTCCTCTCCTCCCTCCCGTATTCACCCGCCATGGTTTCATTCATGTTTGCTCTGATGTTCCCGTTTGGGACTTGGGCAGAACATTCCTCTGACAGTGTCACTCTCGCTCGGCTCTGTGGCCTGAACGCCAGTCACATCAGGCCAGAATTCAGAGTGGTGTATTTTGAATCTGCGGCGACATCTTAGCAGTAAGATTCAGAAGAGAAGAGATATCACTGCTTCTGATTAACTTAATGCGGTAGACTGTCTCCTCACAAGAGGCAAAATCTCTCCCCAAAAACTCTTTCATGACTTTCTTTTATTTGCATGTTTAATCCACAAAATCTGCAGCATCTGAATTCAGTCGTTCATGCTCAAATGTTAGATGGCTTCAGTACAGATTAACTAGAGTGTGGATATCTGGCAAACGTGAGAATAGTCAGTATGTGTGCCATATGTTCCCAGCAAGTCAACAACAACATCTAGGAACTTTTTGCACAGTCAAACATATGACAGCCTGAAGTTTCTGAGTTATTTTGTGCTGTGCAATCACGTGTTAGTTACCTCTGTCAATTAGACTTGTTTGCCTTGCTGGCTGAAATAGAGTGTGTGAAGCTTGCATCTTCCATCGCGCAGGTGATGAGCTTCTGAGGACGTATTTGTGCATATATTTACATGCTGATTAGGCTGACGCTGCAAGGGGGGGTGGGGGTTTTGTAAGATCTGCCAATCAGAGAACTTGTTAGATAACTAAATGGATCATTCAGTAGTTTCTGCCTTTTGGCGATGTTCTCAATCGTTCGCAGTACTTGTTTCAGAATGTGTAAAATAGTTTAACTGCCTTGAAACCACCAAGAACTTCATCGACTTACACCACATTTCACTCTGTTGATGGGGCTATATTATGTAATTATGTGTTGAGTATGGTCATTTCATCACAGTTAGAGTTCTGAAAATCTTACACTTTTACAAGTTACAAAGATAATCAAATGGTTAATGGAGACCTGACACATTGTGTCTTGAATCTAGTAGTAAAAATCCAAGGTTGAAATGCTGGTATCTGTATGTGAGAATGCTCAGACTCCTGAACCAGGTCACACATCAATGCTTTGTAAATTCACTTTCAGCTGTTTTCATACAAAGATTTCTGATGGAGAGGAATTGATCATATCTGAACTAGAGCTAATGCTGTAAATCTATATTATTCAGGAGTAATAATGGAGTGCATTCTCCATCCCTTAACTGTCAAAGCACTCCAAATCATTGTGAGAATACAAGACTGTATTAATGAAGTGATAAATGCCCTTCAGCTGCAGGTTCAAGTGCTTTTAAACCTGGCATGTATTAACTACCATCTCGAAGGTGCCCTTGAGACAAAAAATAACTTCCCTATTTCCATCAGTAAAGTACCATTATTATTGTAGTTACCAAGAGAACTCTGTTTTGTGCAGGGAGTTCACTTGTAAGGAAGCTGTTGAGTGAACGTCTTATTTCACGCAGGCTAAATAAACAGTTTTTCTGTATGCCTGCGTCAGTTTGCCTCCCTCCTCGCTCCAGCACTCCAGGCCTAAACTGCTCTTCGTGCTTTTGAAGCTGTTCTGTTGGTCTGGGCCTGTCTTGTTACTGATGTTGTTGCTGTTGCTTTGGCTGATAGGGTTTAGAGGGTTTGCACAGGGATTCAGGCTGGGTAGACTGACGTCACAGCTAACTGAAAATGAAAAAAGGAGAGAAAGAGGAGAAATGGAGTAGATATAGTGAATGAAGAGGGAGGAGAGAAGCGGTGGGAGAGAGACAGACAGTGAGAGTGAGTGAGTGCATTCATTGAGTAGCGAGTGAGCATTGTTTGATCTTCGACATATTGTCTCTCTCCTGCACAGTATGACTCAACAGCTTTCTGCTGGTGTATTCCCTCTCTTTCTCTTTTTCTCTCTGGATAGATGAGGGGATGAACAGAGGAGATAAATGAGTCAGAAAACTTAGTTGATATTATTTTCAAATACTGTATGATGGAAACAGGAATAGAAAAACAGAGATTTTGAAGGAGAGATTCGCTACATTTCTCTTCTGTTAATCGCATATGGACTATGAAGACATTAATTTGTCATAGCTATGTGTGTTTGGCACTCTGTCACCTCCAGTATGTACAAACTATAATGAAGAATATATTATATTCTAGTCAATCTAGACAAATAGTGTTTGCTATTACAGAGAGTCTGTATTTAGAAAGTATGTCGAGCTAACAGAACTGAAAAGAGCATAATGTTATTTCACTATTTATCATTCCTGCTAATTAAATCTGTCTGTGTGCGCATGTGTGTTTGTGTGAAGATCAGCGAGAGAGACTAAGACAGACAGTACACAGAGCTGTGGTGGTTTATGATAGGTGTTCAACTCCTGCCCTTTGTCCAGGTGGAGGGGCTTCCCACGCCCTGCTACAGGGGCTTTACATATGGCCAGAAGAAGCTGGAGGAATAAGCCACTAGTAACACATTGTGTTTCCTTTCAAACACTGATCCCAGTGCAGAGCTGTAGCCTCCACATAGAGCATTCAGGTTTAGAGAGCAGGAGCAGAAAGCAGCTCACAGATCTGTGCCTAAGGGCAACGAGCTTCTCAGAGCCAGCGCCTCGGGGAGAGGAAACTAAGCCAGCATAAGCTACTACCATCTGCCAGCATTGGCTTAGGGCTTTTGAAAGATCAAGTTTGAAAGTGAGAGAGGTGCGCAAGTGGAGACATCTTTTTTTCATCCTTCTCTCTCCTCTCCTCGCTTCCAGATGGAAATTAAGCTATCCAGTAATGATCTTTAACCGCATGGATGCCAGTGCTGTGAGGAGGATGAAGCTGAAAACTGTGTGTGTGTGTGTGTGGCTCTGTGGAAGTGTGTGTGGTTAGAACTTAGAAGGAGATCATAAACAGCCTAGGCTCAAGCAGGGTGTTCCTCTCCCCAGCTCTTCTTCGTTCTCTCTCGGTGTATCAGATTAATGGGAGGGGAAATAGGGCTCAGAGTTAGGGTCCTTCCTGCTCTTCCCTGGCCTTGCCAGATGATAAATCCACCACTGATCGGCATGCTCTGGAGCTGGACCAGGAAGAGCTCTCGCAAAGTTAACACAGAAGGAGACAAGTTTTCTTACACTGGGGTTTTTGAGGTTTTTTTCATGGATGCTCTGCCAGGCTAAACAGCTTTAAGGGAAGGCAGAGGAAGGCAAACATAAACATGCCAGCAACGAGGGCCCTCTGGGAACTCCCATTGCAAGTCAAAGGATTTAAATAAGCGCACAGCTCTCTCGCTTTATAGTCTACTAGAGTTCATTCAGAAAAACTGCCCTGCTGGTATCCCAAAGGGTTCCGATATTTCTTTAAACTTGGCTTTGATACGTGTCATTGAAAACATCTTATAGTATAAAATAATGACAATAATTATGTTTTTAAATTCACTAAACACCACCCTTTTGTTGCACAGCTTATGTGTGAGGGGATAAAGTGTGGCTTTCACCCACCAATTCCCATGGATTAAAATGTCACCTGTAAATATGTCAGGTTGAAAATACTCTTTTTACCCAAAAGCCCAAAAGTACTTGACTTCAAAATCTTTTCCTTTATTCAAAAAGTTCAAATACATCAGCTCCCATAATTAATATATCTTGACACCCGTTAGAGATGTGTTCAGGACAGATGTCAGCAAGTTCGGATGTGATATGAAACACAATTACTTATGAAGAGACAGTGAAGTGAGACAAAACGCTCATTACAAAGTCAGTGCTGGCACATGGCTCAATGATGCAGAGCATGATCGGAACAGCCAGAATGTTCTTTAGCTTTTTAAAAAGAGTTATTAGTCACATTTCTCTGTGCAGATATTTTTGTTAATTAACTGTTTTCATTAATGATGAGTTACTACACAGTCATGGTTCCCAGTGTGTTATTCTTTCCTTCTCTCTTCCTTTTGTTTCTTTCATTCTTCTTTTCATTCTTCTTTTTCTTGCATTGATTATTTTCCTCTGACCCTCAGTTCTCTAGCATGCTTCTCCTAAATGACCGGCTATGCGGACGCAATCAGCTCAGCTTATATTCAAAAGCTTTTCTATTCATCCCTGATTTTTCAAAGCCAGCGGGGGAAATGATTGAAACCATGACTTTGAAGCAATGCAGCAGCTTCTGGCCAAGTGCAGCCAAATGCTGCTCAGATTTTGATGCTCACTGAGCCATGGACCGAAGTTCTCATTCTGTGTCTTCCTCCAGCGGTCCCTCCACCTTAGGTCATTAATCACTGAGCAGCATGGAAAGTTAAGAGTCCAGAGCCGCGATGGAGTCCTCGGGTCAGTCAATGGTTGCCTCACCACCCCACAAGTCCCTGGCTGGTGTCATTATTCTGACATTGTTGTGAAGGCGAGAGCTTTTGATGCTATTGATTTGGGAGGAGGGCGAAGTAGAGGAGAGATCGATGCACTCGCTGATTCAGTGGCGTTGCAAGCTCAGGTCGGCTGCACAGCCTGCTTTTGTCCATATATGTGTTAATGAAAAGTATATAAGTGTACAGTATGTGACAATACCAGTCCGCATGTGTCTCCCTGTTCCAGTTAATAGAATACAGACGTGTGACACACGCAACACAGTGCTGTACATCAGCTTTACACTTACAAAGACACCATCTGTGGTACACACGCACACTTTGCATGCATGTCCAGAAACACAAGTTTGAAAAAGTATTTTTTTCTTTTTGAGTAGCATCCCAACTACAGGAGATCAAATTAAAATGTAATCCACCTGCACAGAACCACACAGAATCATGCACGGACACTGGCAACTGCAGCAGGAATCTTCCCTCTATTTCCCCTGCGAGGCTCGTATCCTTTGTGCTCTCAGTCAAAGCCTCGCGTTTGAAGCTATGTTCAAAGACAGACTACCTGCTCAGCCCAGTCAGATCCAGATGAAACCTCAGTATCTTCCAGGGCATCTCCTGGACATCGCTCCCCGCAAGCCCTGCCACTCCAGATTCAGCCCAGTGTTCACTCAGAGCTAAGAGAGTCTCCTCTGTGGTGGAGTCACAGACAGGTGCAAGGGGCACAGGGAGTATCTGGCATTAACCGTCATTACAGGACATTAGAGAGGAGGGGAGGCAGATGATTTGGTTCATGAAGAGGCAGAGGAGAATTCAATATTACAAAATCTTAAGTTCTTAATTGCATGTACTGTATCTCCTGTTGGAAGAGGATGTTGGGGTTGGACATTAGAAGGGAGGTTAATTGAGAAGTACTGTATAAACCATTAGAATATAATTTGGGGAGTGCTGGCGGTGGTTTAAAAATGATTAAAATGCTGTGACGGTGTCCAGGCTGAAAGTTGCATCTGTGAAGATATTTTACATGTAAACGCGATGCAGAGTGGGTTTCGGGGCAACTGCAGCTGCACACCCAAGATCTCAACCACAAGTCTCAGAATCTACCGCTCTGTGCTTCAAACAAAATACTTTATTGGTCGATTTTCAAACCAAAAACAAAAAATTCCACTTTATTCATAAACTTTGTTTTATTTCTTTTTTTATTGTGGGTTGAAAACAGTTTTTGCTGTACATTCTTGTTTGATATGACTGTGTCTCAAGTGCACGGTTTGAAATTATGTACAAGTAGAGAGAAAGAACAGAAAGATCGGCACAGTAAACAGCTCCCATTAGAAGGGTTTTTAATGTAGATCTTTTCATACTCTTTTATATTTGATCCGGTATCAGGTACTGGGATGAGTGTGTTTTTCATAATTTTTACACCGACACATGACGAAATGCTCTAACATGTCTTAGGTACTATTTGTGGTAATATATACAGTATATCGATGTGTGATTTTGATATAAAATACAACACATTTTAGCTATGCAAGCAGCATGGCTCTAGGAATGGAAATGTCTTTTGTTCCACCACTTTGGTCCAGACTGAAATATCTCAACAACTATTGGATTGTCTTGGAATGTTGTTCAGACTTTGGTGGTCCACCTTTAGAACCACCATCCGGTTGATATTTTGGGCTTTTAGTCAAACATCTCGACAAATACTGCTTGGATTGCCATGAAGTTTGGTACAGACTTTCATTTTCTCCTCAGAACTTAACAATTTTGGTCATCTCGTCTTGTTTTATCATCTAGTTCAGGGGTTGGGAACCTTTTTGACTGGGAGAGCCATAAAAGCCAAATATTTGTAAATGTATTTCCTCGTGAGTCATACTGTCCGAGGTCCGTGCGGCGGGGGGGACGGGGAGGGGGTGCTGTCCGTGCTACAGGGGTGCGTGCGTGCGAGGGTGGATATTTATTTTTGTTCACTCCTCTCCTTTCCTACGCTCTGTCTCTGACTGTAGATGTGTGCGCACGTGTGTTTCTTTCCGGAGCGAAGCCCTGCCCTTCGCGAAACAGAGCTCAAAATTGTCTGCGAGCCATATGGCGTCATCGAAAGAGCCATAGGTTCCCAACCCCTGATCTAGTGCAAGCCTCTGGTCTAAGTGTCTAATACTTTCATGTCCGATGCTACTCTCAGCCTCAGCTGTATGTTGTGGTTAGTGCTACTTCTCAAATGTTGTGCTAAACTAAGATGGTAAGCATGGTACCTGTCTAACAACAGCATGTTAGCATTGCCATTTAGTGAGCGTGTTAGCATTCAGCTCAAAGCACCTATGTGCCTGAACGTAGACTAACGGAGCTGTCATAGCTGTAGTCTCTTAATCTTGTAATTTATTGTTCAAAAAATATATTGTGAGTGATATAGAGGGTAGTTTCGCATGTTGGCCCCATTGTAACGTTGTAACATGTTACAGAAAATCCACACTCCTCTTGCCTGAGGAGTCCTGGTCACCTTGAGAAAACATTTGCCTGCTATTGTTTCACCACCAGTGACTAAACATGTCACATTTAGTGGGTTAAGTTTATAAATTGAAAGTGTTTTTCCATGACCATTAGTACTATTGTTGTTTTAAGTCATGATTTTTATGTGTGTGGTATAAAAGAGGCTCGTGTCTTATGTCCCGTTGTATTATGTACTAAACTTCCTTGTGAGAGTTCATTTCAATCCGTAAAGTGGTTGTAAAATCATTATGTGCTGTCGTCCTGTGCACATTTTCCTCTTGCTAATGCGCCCTCAGCTCACAAAAACACAGGCATTGAAGGAAGATGGATAGAGAGGCAAATAATCCAGTTAACTTTTCGTGTGTTTGCTTGCAGATATTTTCTCTTTAATGTGTTTATCATGACTTATGAGTTTCTCTATAGCAGCCATTAACATATGATTACCCTCACAGGGCTAATGGGTTTGTCTGTCGTTCCCTTTTCAACTGCTTCATCCCCTTTTATCTAAATCTTTCTGCATATTTTATCTTCCTCTTTTTAGCATTTGATTCCTTCCTATCCCTCTGTCATGCTCACCGTCATTCTCTCTCTCTCTCTCTCTCTCTCTCTCTCTCTCTCTCTCTCTCTCTCTCTCTCTCTCTCTCTCTCTCTCTCTCACGCCTCCTCTCTTCCATGTGTCTCCACTCTCGGCCCCCGCGGCCCCTCATCTTCCAAGCCAGAGCTTCACTCCCACGCAATGCTCTCCATTATTGCTTAATTATCCTAGGCCTGTCATTTGAATAATGTGCTATCCCTGATTCTCAATCTTTTCCACTTTTTCCCTTCATCTTTCACATGCACTTTTCTATTTGTCTCCTTTTCTATCTCCCTCTACTGCTTCCCCTCCTCCATCTCTGTCATTTCTGTAATGTCAGAATACTTGTTTCTGCATTCCTACGTTCCCCCGCCTCCTCAAAGCCCATTGACTCTCCTCTTCTGCTGGTTCATGTAGAAATCACAGTGGGACAGCGGAAGAGCAAGCTAGAAGTCTGGTTCGTTACTTCTCTGCATCAACGTGCTTCTTATAGTAACTGCACCATTTTCGTCTTAGGCATGTTGTTGTAACACTTGTTAACTTAATCCCACCATCTTTATCTCTGCCAGCACGGGCAAGAAATCAAAGCCTTCAAATTATTCCATGTCCCTGTTTCTGTAAATTCTGTGTGCCAGCCATTGGTTCAAATGCTGTAGTTTACCAAGTTAAAAATCATCTTCTGTCATCTCCAAATCCCTGCAGCACCATGGGGCCATTGGGGAAATCAATAATAGAGAGCTGCTATTTGTTTGTGTATGGGTGTGTGTTTGTTTCAGCTTGTAAGTAAACTATCTGATACAATCATCTTTGTAATGTGTGTGCAGCTCTGTGGTCCCTGGCGGAAAATGGATTGGTGCTGTCGTCATGGCTCCCGTGTATCAAATACACACCACTTTGTTCCACTGTAACTGTACACTCATTGGGGTACCCCTGCTTGTTTCTCCACATTGTTTGTGGCTGATCGTTTAACTAAGGATACCTGGGGACACGGTTTTGTTTTGCTTTTGTGGTTCTGTGGCAAATCACAGGATTTATAAAGTGTGGGTTTTGATTTCGACAGTAATGCCAATGCAGAACGTTTGTGTATGAATCCCAATAGAGTTGACTGGTACGCCATATCAAACACTTAAATCTCTCCCCATGCATCGACGTGTTTGTGTTGTGAAGTAAAGGAAAACACTTTCTGCTGGATTGTTGAAATGTGACATCCTGATTTACTCTCCTACAGTTTGGGGCTTCATTCTTATGATTTTTTAAATTTGGCCAAGAAAGAGTCCCATTCAACGACTGACCTTTGACTCTGTTAGTCAGCGCTACCTTTTATTGTCTGTTTGAGGTAACTCAACACGACTGCATCACAGCAGTTTAGTACATTATAAGAATCAATAACACAAATGGGCCACTCACTTACTGGCTTTATGACTCAAATAAACCCCAGAGGGCAGTTTCTTTAAGGAACTGTCCACACTTAAGAAGTCATTATCAGCATTCTGTAAATTGCCATTATAGATCAGTGTGGTCAATGCACATTAGTAATTAGCTAAAACAAAAACCGAAATGTGTGAAATCACTTGAATTCAAGTCTATTTGAAATGTCCTTGCGTAATGTGCCTTCCATTCACAAAGTAAGCATTGTATATTCACGGTGTCATCTGAACACACATCGTCTTAATATCGGTTTGTCTTTGCAGGGTTGGTCAAGCTGGGAATCCACTGTGTAACATGCCAGAAAGTCGCCATAAAGATTGTCAACCGTGAGAAACTCAGCGAGTCGGTACTAATGAAGGTAAGTTTACAGCTTTCAGTTCTTCCAGTGGCTTTTAGATTTTATTAGTTTTTTGAAGTTTTCACTCTGCTCATTTTGTCTCTTCTGAAGATCATTTGTTTTACATAAATTTTGCATGTATGTGAATAAGGCAAGTACTAGTGAAACAAGTAGTGTAGTTAGTTTACCTGGGTAATGATATGTGAGAACGTTAATTATATGTCTAGTTTTCAACCAACACAATGTCCCTGTTCAAGTCTTTGGATGTTTGATGAACATCATTCCTCTCTCTCTCTCCCCACAAAATATTAATATGCAACAGCTTGGCTGACTGAAGCAAGACTAGGAGTTGGACTGTAACTGAATAGTGATGTCCCTGAAAGAGAAACCTCGTTGACACATAAAATCGAGGCTGACTGCCAGCTAGCATTTCAAAAATCAAAATTAGGAGTGAGTGAAAAAAATGAAAATTCAAGGACTGCTTGAGTGGGTTTGGATTTTCCACATAAATCAATGGCTGATTTTGCAAAAATGTTTGAATTAGAGTGATTTATATTATAAGCCTCATGAAGAGTGGAATCACCGGCTGAGGTGGTGACAGTTGGTCTTTTGAAGCAGCTGATTTTCATCCTTTTCAAATACTGATCCGAAGCAGTCAGCTGTTTAGCTCCCCTCCCAGGAGTCAGAGCTCCCAAGATACCACAGGGTAACATAACAATAAAGCAGCTTTTGAAACTATAATTACTTTACCCTCACTCCGAAACGCTTCAAAATCAGTCCGGGTGAAACACGCTGTAACATGTTGCAGTTACCACACTGCCTCGTTTTGAAGGATACAGTAGGGATTCTTTTTCTTATTATGTCCCAGGGCTCCTGCTGGGAAGCTCTATTCAGTGCCCGCGCAAAATTGGCTTGCTGCAAAATTGGCCCTTGTGTTGATGGAATCGTTGTAAAGAAAGCGGGAAGATGGAGGACAACAAGATGCTACAACCTGAAAATTGTCTTTCACAGGATACACGCAGAGAGAATCGCCCACTGTAATTGCTTGCTTATGGGCTGGAAGAGTGGATACGGATGGGTTTACTCACAGTACAGGTTATCTGCAAATGGAAAATCCCTCCGTTTTGCATCACTTCTGCAGCAGCATCATTACGCTTACACAGATGAAAAGCTCTCTGTGCTGAGTGCTCGAATATTGAAGTTTGATAAACAGTCAGTATTAATCAGCTTCGTGCTGTGTCAGGGTCTCCCCGACTTTTCCTCACTCATTGCTGTCTTTTTCCTAAGTCGCTCTCTTTCTGTCATGTATATATGCAGTCTAATACTTTCACAAGGGAAAGACAGGTCATTTTGGTTGCCTCAGCACTGACATAAGTATTCATTTAGTTGTAGCGCAAGTAGTTGCTGGAACCGTTGTAAAATGTGACAGCAGAGAGGAAGCTAGCGTAATAATGTCCCCAATCCAGGTGTTTCACATTGTGCCGTCCTGCTGAGGAAAAGGATAGTAACAGATGCCAAACGCTGACAGGTTCCCGACAGGACCAAAGCTTTTGCTGAAGCTGCAGTTCAGAGCCAATTACTGAACTCAGCCATTGTCACTCTTCTCTTAACTGCTGGTGTGTGTGTGTGTGTGTGTGTGTGTGTGTGTGTGTGTGTGTGTGTGTGTGTGTGTGTGTGTGTGTGTGTGTGTGTGTGTGTGTGTGTGTGCGCGCGCAAGCGTTTGCAAGAGTCGCCTTTCTTGTAAGTTAGAGAGTGAATGCCAAAAATCATAATCAATCAACATCTTTTTACATGTATTAAATAATAATCAGAGTTGTTGTTCATAACACCTAAACTAGCGATTAGTTGACTAAGATTTCTTTAGTTTTGTTGAGGGGCTGTCTTGGTTGACACGCCTCGTCAACATTGCGTGGAAGTCTGGGACAGTGCCTAGGGGTGGCAGACCGTGGTGGTGGTTCCCCTATTCAAAAAGGGGGACCAGAGAGTGTGTGTATGATGAGCAATGCTTGTGTGGAAATGGTGTGTGTCCTTGTGCTCTTTGTCATCCCCATGTAACACAGGTAAAATTCTGTAGTTTGGAAATCTAGTTGATATAGTTGATTGTGTGTATGCGCGCATTGATTTGTTAATTTGCCTCTGATATAAAGCAGCTTGAGGTCACAATTATAATACACCTCTGTGTCGATGTACTGTGCACCTATAATACATTATGACACAGTAAGCTAAACATAACATTGGTGTCCTACAGTGGCTGGACAGGTGTTTTCTGAAATCCAACCACTTTCCCATATTCCCATCGTATTGCACTGCAGTCTCATGTGTCTGTTCTCCGGCCTGCCTGTGTGGCTGTCAGACTGTCAGAGTGATCGCGTTGCACTGTACTGCAAGACTCAGACTGTGAAATGTCACCTTTTAATATGCTAATGTCTTGGGTCCCCGTGGTGCCATTAGGGGAGAATGTGACTCTCCTGGACAGGTGTGTGTGTGTGTGTGTGTGTGTGTGTGTGTGTGTGTGTGTGTGTGTGTGTGTGTGTGTGTGTGTGTGTGTGTGCTGAAGACACGCATGAGGACACACACCGATACACATATACAGGCCGTGCACACGCACTTCATAAAAATGTGTGTACATGTGTCATACAGACACACACATAATCATAAGTATGTGCACGAACACATTCTCCATGACACACGTCATCCCTCTACTCTGTCCCTCCCCCGACTGGCCTTGGGAGTCAGGGGTCTGTGGAGACGAGGAGACTGGTTGAATAAATTGTCTGAGAATATCTGGCAGAGAGTCTTTCCTCCACTCACTAAGTTTAACTTTGTATAACTAATGTTGAACTCTATCGTCCACAGCCCCTACAGGGGGGGGGGGGGTGGCGTAGTTCACACCTCTCCTACACTATGTCTCTGACTGTAGGTGTGTGCGCTCATGTATGTTTGTGGGAGCAAGCGGAGGGAATGTAAATGTGCAAGGCACGAAAAAAACAAAAAACTTTCAGGGGGCGCGGGGTTTCGTTGGGGGAATATATATATATATATATATATATTATTTTTTTTTTTCAACGGTGCGCGATCTACCCGCACTACACTCGGCCTTTTGGCCACCCCTGCCCTACATGCAGTGACACTACAGACCAAAAAGACATTGAAATGTCTTAGTTAATGAATTCGTCTATGAACTTTATGTCAGTTTGTTATCAGGGAATGAGCCTTCACTACTTCAAAGAGCAAGTATTCTTTTCTACTTCTAAGAAGAAAACCTAACAATGTAGTTAATTGAATAGTGATACGAGTCTCCCGTCTGTGGGTTGTGGCTGCTCGTCATGTTTCAAATGATGAGAGAGAAACAGACAGAAAGAGAATACACAGTATGTGCACACACGACAGTATGTCATCGGCACTGAGGCCAAACAGAATGGAGCGTGGCGATCCGATACAAGGAGAAGCCCAGAACCAACACTGCATGTGTGAGCTGTGTGTTTCTCTATGGAATTGTTAATGTTTCTGAAACTCAGCCAGCTCCCCCCCTCTCGCTCGCTCGCTCGCTCGCTCGCTGCCATGTCTCTATGCCGTGGGGCTGTGGGCTTGAGAGAGAGAGAGGGCAAAAGAGAGGGCAAAAGAGAGCAAGGCTCAGGAGAGAGGGATGGACATGCTGTGAGAAACACGGCTGATACAAGATAACATAACAGGTACACCACGCCTGCACTCATATTTCCTGTCAAGAGGGAATTTTGCTCTTGAACTATTAACATTCAAACATATGGTATAGCCAAGTTGTTCGTTGTAAACAAGATATGATGAGTAACATAAATTCTCTTTTGCACACTTCCACAAAAAGGTGATTGCAGGCTCTCGAGAATAGAATATAGAAATAAACATTATTCAACTCTATAATTGCTGGTGTCATGAGAATTCTAGGAAATAAAACCTGAGATATGTAGATATTGGTACTTGATACTAGTACTGATGCAATACCAGCATTTTGGAGCTAGTACCAAAACAATCATTCTCACTTTTGACAATGTGTTTTAACAAAACCTTTTTTTTCCATTGGAAATTAAAAGAAGCCAACATGTTACATTTCTAAATTAAAGCATTAGAGCAGCCACACTCTACCACAATTTGCCTTTTTAAAATAACCATTTCATCAATTAAAAGATTACAAATCTGACCAGTATCATTTATCGTTTGCAATGCTCATTTACTGTAGTTATTTTCATGAAGTGCTTAGGCCTATATGATTGTGTCTTTCCCTTGCACTTGTGTGACTTTCATTGCATGGTTAAAGCACACACTATTTCTTCTTGGCCTGAGGAGAATAGTACAGTTCCCCTGTGCATTGGAAAACCACAAGTCTGTTATTGCAACACTTCCGAACACCCGCTGTTAAACTGATGGTCATATTGATGACATGGTAGAAGAAAAATGCAGCAGAATCTCGCCACTGCAGTCAACTGTGAACTGACAAGCTTCCCCTGAGAGCAGGGGCTTTTCTGTACCATATTTCATACCATATTACCTATCATTATGCTGAGTGGAGCAACTTCACTAATCCGCAGTTTAGTCTCGGGGTGAGTGAAATTGTTGCTAGCCGCTAGCACTAACAACTAGCAGAGGGAGAAGGGTATCTTTAGCATGCAGCAGTTGGTAGTTGCTGTTGGTGCCTTCTCTGTTTCTCCCTCTGAGCCAGTGAGCTGATGACGGCTGCTTCTGCTGCTGTTGGGATAAGGACAACTAATTAGCCAGAGTGACTCTCTCTCCTCCTGAAGCAGCACAACTTCAAAGTCACTCTACTGTCCCCAAGCCCAGTGAGAGAAAGGAAGAGAGTGAGAGGAGGGATGGAGTGCAGGATGAAGGGAGAGGAGGGAAGTGTGTGTGTGTGTGTGTGTGTGTGTGTGTGTGTGTGTGTGTGTGTGTGTGTGTGTGTGTGTGTGTGTGTGTGTGTGTGTGTGTGTGTGTGTGTGTGTGTGTGTGTGTGTGTGTGTGTGTGTGTGTAGGGTTAAAAAGGGATGGTGAACGTGAAGTTGGAGCACTTTGGATGGATGTCTTGTAAAGTACATATCGCTACATAGCTACACTAGTTTTTGATGGGTTTTTAGCGCGGTGGGGTTACTTGTGGTTTGCTGACTCCGTCCTTGATGTCAGTCATAACATTTCATATGAGAAAAATGTGTGTGCGAGAGAGAGAAAGAGAGTTTGGAGATGGAGAAGCCAGCAGTATAATTGCTCCCTGAAGCAAATAATTGAAGTGCTAAGGACACCGTGTATAAGCGCTGAGAATAACCAGGCAGCGCCACAGCCAAACGGCTGCATTACCGAAGATGGCCTTGATTATGAGGATCGATACTACTTTCTCAATAAATAACAACATCAGTACTGTTTGAATGTGATTTTCTGGCCATAAATAGGGAACATTTGCCTTTAGTAAGGAATTAAAGCAATTCAACCATGTGATTTGTGTAATCTGCACAGTCTTTACATCTGTATCTGTAGTCTAAATAACAAAACATGAAGGAAAGTTCCAATCCCGAATGGTATCCACATTTTAAAAGCATCTAAAATAACAATTTAGGACTAAAAAGGCAGAGAAAAGCAAGGTATCGAGGTTGAGTACACCAACCGACAGGGATTGTGGTGGGTGGGTGAGGAGCAGAATGCCACGGCCACAGATGAATCATATAAGGTCTAATCTTGTTATCCCGACACCTTCGCTGACAGCACTGTAGCTTACTTTCTCCGCCATCTCTACTCTTCCCCTCCTAATGATTATAGATTGGTCATTCTCTCCCATCTCTGTTGTGCCGCGAGTGGGTTGGATATAGAGATGCCTTCAACACGCACACGTTTAACTCGATGTCGAGTGAATACGTGTTTGTGTCAGTCTTTATGTGCATGTGCATGTGCATGTGCATGTGCATGTGCCTGTGCCGCTGCAGAGACAATAGACACCCCTTAAAATAAATGGGTTTCATATGTTGTGCCACTTGTACGTTGATCCATCAGCTTTATGTGGTGCAGAGCCAGAAGCAAGGGCTTAGCACACAGTTTGAACTTAACAGGCTGAATGCACAGAAATAATTACCAACTCTCTTTCTCTGCTGTACGTTTGCTGCTTCTTTCACGCATTTCCACCTGTTGATGTATATTGGCAATCAAATGTTCTGTTCAAAAAAAGTATTGTTTAATTTTTCCATTTTGGTTCTATCAAATGGAGTAACTTTTTACATTAGTTAAGGAGGTTATGTTTTCGGTTAGTTTTTTTGTCCGCAAGATTATGGAAAAACTACTTGCCTGATTTTCATGAAACTTGGTGGAAAGGTGTAGCGTGTGCCAAGCGTGTCCGAATCACAGGGCGGATACATTCATTATTTTCCACTTTCATTACCATTGCGAGAAGGCCTTGGCGGTCTGCGCTCTCCGAGTGCCCTTTTAGTTTAAATATCGATCATGGCTACATTACAGAACAAAACTATGACACAAGCATCACTGGGAATATACTGTATTGACTGTTTTATACAGTACTGACCAAACATTCTCCCTGAAAAAAGGTGCATTACCAATCTGTCACTTTTCCTATTGTCACACAGTGTTTTTTCTGTCCATGTCTTTTCCCCTCATAGCATTCTGTAGGAACCTAAATAATAATATAGATTTCCCCGGACCTGTAAGGCCTTACAAAGCTCTTTGTCTGTTATCAGTCAATATGAAGGTTGCTCAGCATTCTACATCCTATTTTGCTTCTCAATCACCACTCCCAAATCAATGTATATCCACTTTTTCCCAGTCTTTATTGAGTGTTGATGAGGCGGTGCTGAAACGGAAATGGGGAATAGATTTTACCTACAGGGCACAAGATGTTTGGGGATTTTGAAGAAAAGCCAGCTTTCAGCCATACCTGTGTCCCATTATGTTTCATGCTAAATACCATCGACTGAAGAGACCAAACATTGAGATTTACACCGTTCTGCCTGATAGTTTGGGATCTAACACATCCTGGAGAGGGACGTGTAAAAATGTTAATGCTGCTGCTCACTGTGGTGACGAAGCTAATCAAACACACACAGAGTTGTTTAACTGATTTTACCTCTCTCATATGTCTTATCGAGATAAAACAGAGATGGAGTGCAGACAAAATAATGAAATGGAGGATAGGAGAACACAAGATGTAGCGGGATTCCCCATTGAGCTCAACATGAGACAGACAGATGTCTAAACCGATAGCATTTGTTTCTCCTCTTCAAAGGCAGAAGCTGCTGCATTGTCAGATAAATGGCAAAGCTTTGTTTGCTTTTTTTTATTTGGTGTTGCTTTTGGTGTTTCACTTTTCCATTTGTGAGCGAAGGCCACATTTTTATCCAGTTCTTGTACCCATAAGTGGTATGGTTCTTTCATGAAAAGATCAGCAAAGTTCCCTTTCAGAGTTTAGTTTCCTTTTTTATGTCTGATAATTTCTTTGTTTTGCACTGGGATTTCCTTCCTCTTCATATCACCTGTGGACCCACTTAAGTGTATTTTGGGGGTGTTTCTTCTCAGCTACTGGGTATTATAATATTTTATCTGTCTTGTTGTAGTAGGGACTGGTTATTGAATAGGTACATCATGTTCCCTTGAGAGGAAAACCGTCATTTGTTTTCATATCATGTTGCTTCCAATTAAAGACACAAACTCCCACTGCCTGTGATTTTGTGTGTGTGTGTGTGTGTGTGTGTGTGTGTGTGTGTGTGTGTGTGTGTGTGTGTGTGTGTGTGTGTGTGTGTGTGTGTGTGTGTGTGTGTGTGTGGTTGCTCAATCAACAAAGACACACATGCACACACACACACATGCACACACACACACACAAGTCCCCTTAAGGTTCTGTCTGTCCTCCCGCTGCTGGACTTGGTCTGTAGTACTCTCACATCACACAGGCAGGGTTGTGGGGTGAATCACAGCTTGTGGACAAGCATGCAACAAAGCACACTGCCAACAATGCTACTTACTGACCCACTTGCACTTGAATGTACTCAGCCCCAAACTGAAGGCGTTTAGTGCTTATGTGCTAAGCAGAAATCCGATAACCATGCACAAATAGTAACAGTCATTTATCAAAGGCATGCATTGCATACACTGATCTCAAAGTGGAATTTACAGATACCAGAGTAAATGGGTACAACATGTACCCCACAGTATGTTTTTATTGTAATAAAGTAAGGAGTACTTAGAGGATATAATGATGTCATTGCATATGTCTTGCCATTCCGTTCCATGGCAACTGTATAATAGTGGTTATAATTAATTAGAGTGTCACTTCACTACCACTAATGGGCAAATACTAATACTACTAGTAATGATTTTCTGGTTGAAATGCAATATGCGGCCATATTTGACTCAAACCTCTTGATCAATCCTAAACCTAAACTAAACTATAACTCTTTTGAAAGCCTTGTTCTTACGCTCTCAAACCCAACATGGAAAAAAATAAAGCCAATTTTATTTGTTACTGTGTATCGCCCTCCTGGTCCGTATTCTGAATTTCTATCTGAATTCTCAGAATTTTTATCAAGTTTAGTCCTTAAAACAGATAAAGTAATTATTGTAGGTGACTTTAATATTCATGTGGATGTTGATAGTGACAGCCTTAATAATGCATTTATCTCAATATTAGATTCAATTGGGTTCAGTCAGAATGTACATGAACCAACTCACTGTTTAAACCACACTCTGGACCTTGTTCTGGGATATGGTGTTGAAATTGAAAGTTTTTCAGTGTGTCCACATAATCCTCTTTTATCAGACCATTTTTTATAACTTTTGAAGTCCTGTACTGGACTACAAGCCAGTAGGCAAAATATCCTACGCTCGATGTCTAGCTGATAGTGCTGTGACTAAATTTAAGGAAGTGTTTCCATCGGCACTTAATTCAATACCAGGACTCAATATCAATATAATGGAGGACTCCAATGTTAATTTTAGTCCCTCCCAAATTAATCATCTTGTTGATAGCTCTGCAGCCTCACTGCGAATGACACTCGACTCTGTCGCTCCTCTTAAGAAGAAGATCATAAAACAGAAAAAGAAAGCTCCATGGCTTAATTTACAAATCTTGTTTAGTCTGGTTAGATCATCTTAAAACGTATAAGAAGGCTCTCCGTAATGCCAGAGCAGCTTATTACTCTTCCTTAATAGAAGAAAATAAGAACAACCCCAGGTTTCTGTATCTGTACTTGGATCGATTCTATTCACCTTATATATGCTTCCTTTGGGCAATATTATAAGGAACCACTCTATGAACTTTCATTGTTATGCGGAAGATACCCAATTATATCTATCAATTAAACCAGACAAAACCAATCAATTGGCTAAACTTCAAGCATGCCTTAAGGACATTAAAAATTGGATGTCTAGCAACTTTTTGATGTTAAACACAGACAAAACTGAAGTTATTATACTTGGCCCTAAACGCCTCCGAAACGCATTTTCTAATGACATAGAAGCTCTGGATGGCATTAACTTGGCCTCCAGCACCACCGTAAGGAATCTTGGCGTCATCTTTGATCGGGTCTGTCTTTTAACTCCCACATAAAACAAATCTCAAGGGCTGCCTTCTTTCATCTACGTAACATTGCAAAGATAAGACACATCCTGTCTCAAAATGATGCAGAAAAACTAGTCCATACATTTGTCACTTCAAGGCAGGATTACTGCAACTCATTGTTATCAGGTTGTCCCAAAAAGTCACTTAAGACTCTTCAGTTGATCCAAAATGCAGCGGCACGTGTATCGACAAGAACTAGGAAAAAGGATCATATTACTCCTGTATTAGCTGCTCTGCACTGGCTCCCGGTAAAATACAGAATAGAATTCAAAATCCTTCTCCTGACTTACAAAGCAATTAATGGTCAGGCTCCAGCATATCTTAAAGATCTCATAGTACCTTATAAACCAACTAGAGCAGTGCGCTCCCAGACTGCAGGGTTACTTGTGGTTCCTAGAGTCTCTAAGAGTACAATGGGAGCCAGAGCCTTCAGCTATCAAGCTCCTCTCCAGTGGAACCAGCTTCCAGTTTGTGTTCGAGAGGCAGACACACTCTCCACATTTAAGAGCAGGCTAAAGACTTTCCTTTTTGATAAAGCTTATAGTTAGGGCTGGCTCAGGTTTGCCTTGGATCAGCCCCTAGTTATGCTGCTATAGGCTTAGACTGCCGGGGGACACCTCCCTGCTCTCTCCTCCCCTCCCTCTCCCCTCTTCTCCTTCTCTATCTGTATGCCTTTATGTAAATGTATGTTACTAACACAGCATCCGGGGCATCATCCCAGGAGTTTCTGTGTCTCATGTGGCAGGTTGCCACTGATAAAGTTTACGTCAGGATCAGGTATTGTGGTTGCGCCTGCTGCCCTGGTCCTGCTGGACACCGGGAAGCCTTTTTGACATTTTTCAGGATTCATCCATGCTTTCTCTTTTTTTTCAACACAACATCATTTCTGTCAAATGTTGTATTTGTACTATGTTGTTTATCCTGTACATACGACATCTATTGCACGTCTGTCTGTCCTGGGAGAGGGATCCCTCCTCAGTTGCTCTCCCTGAGGTTTCTTCCATTTTTCCCCCTTTAATCATGGGGTTTCTTTTAGGAAGTTTTTCCTTGTGCGATGCGAGGGTCTAAGGACAGAGGGTGTCGTATCCTGTACAGTCTGTAAAGCACACTGAGACAAATGTATAATTTGTGATATTGGGCTTTATACATAAATTTGATTTGATTTGAAACAAAAACAAAAACAGTTGTACTTTGTAAATGGTTAGGCCGAAACATGTACTTGTATAACTAGAGTTACATCCATGTAACTCCCCTGTATTCGACACGTTTCTTGAAAAAAAGCTGTCAACGAGCTTCGATAAGGCCTAAACATTACGCACAGGCTTCATTCATTTGTGAACCAAGGATACATGAACCACTTTTAGCTGTTGTAAATAAACAGGGAAATTACCTCCGACTTGGCAGTGTTAATTCGTTTGGGACAGATCCTGATGTATATTTGGGCTTTTTTGGTCAATGTGTTGAGCATCTAAAGCAAGACACTTTTAACTTCATCAGCTCCTTCTTCTACATCCCTGTGGAGGTTGTTTGCGGATGACACTGTTGTACTAACATGCTCTCTCTCCCCTTTCTTTTCTCACTAACTCACCTAACTGTACTTGTCCACAAAGCATAAACACAAGCATGTATATACATACAGGCGTTGTATACTTTTGCACATATGGTTTGTCATTATTGGGTATATTAGTATGCATACCCGGTACCTTAGGAGCACAAGAATGTGCCTTTTACGTGTCAAAGAGTTGGTGTAACACCCAATTAACAAGTGCGGAAGCTAAAATAATTCTCTGAGCTATTTTGAACTTATTTACAAAGTTTCAAGCTAATTTGGGTTCTTTCAGTTGACCAGTCTTACCTACTGACCTGTTGTCTGTCCAGTATTGACTCCTCTGCCTGGCTAACTATTGACCAGACTCATGTGTCAATGAAGAGGCCATGTATTCATATGTGGAAATAATGAATTGAGTGAGTGAAACACTGTTAGCTAATCAGTGCTTTCCGCCTGAATTATTGCACTAAATAGTCTTCATTACTCACTTTCTTTGTTTAAGTTTCTTTCACATAACTTTACATTTACTAAAACTAGCACCAGTGTTGTAGTTCACTTAGTTTGCTTGTTTTGTATTTTACAGTCAGGTCACCTTTCTTTTTTCTGAGCAATCAATTGTCCACTATTTTGGTGTTTTCCTTCATATGAATAATCTTTTTACATGCCAACAATTAATGCTTAACAAAGTTTTTCACAATTAATTTGACATTTTCTTTCAATGAGTCAAATAGGCTGCAAACATTTAATCACCCAAATTTACATCATGGGTATTTTTAATCTAAGGTTGGCAGCAAAAAAAGGAACTTTTAGCAAGATAAGGCAGCAGATGGCATTTAACGAAAATTTCTCCAGTGTCCTTAGAGGATCCAATTTCATCTTCCTCTGCTGCACTTTGGAAACAATTCCATCTACCACAAATGTAAATATAGGCGACTATAGGTTATTAGATTGACACTT
Organism: Cottoperca gobio; assembly: GCF_900634415.1. NCBI lineage: Eukaryota > Metazoa > Chordata > Actinopteri > Perciformes > Bovichtidae > Cottoperca > Cottoperca gobio. Next base: position 10,836,605 of record NC_041360.1, on the reverse strand, counting down.
TTATAACTGATGTACTGTAGATGACCTTCAGATCTAATCATTATATACAGTTCTGCACTCTCTCTTTAGTCTGTGAAAACCAGTTCATTAATCTACATTTCACATCTCCACACAATCCAAGGTCACCTTACCAATCCTCTCGTTTGAAATATCTCTCGCTTAGGGAGTGAGTGACGGAATGGACGAATTGACGATAAGACACTACAGACGGCCGATACAAAAACATGGCTGCCACAGGGATCCGCTGTAACTGCCCCTAACTGATAAATCTCTCATCCTGCTTATGGCCTTTGCACAAGCACGGCCATTCGCAAACTGTAATACACACAAACACACACCTTTTACCCTCTCCTCAGCCCGTCCCACTCCATCCCACCTATCAGCCCATGCAGTATGTTTGAGGAGATCCCTGATTATACCCTTTGACCCCAGGGTGTGGGGGACCTCTGCCATTAGACTCCATCATGACCAAGGTTATCCAGGGACATGTCTGTTACTGTGAAATGATGTGGCCTGCCACTGGTCTAAGTGGCAGCCTGATGGATCTGTCAGCAGCACAGGCACACATCATAGACATTATTAGAGAGATAGACTGATAGAAACAAAGAATAAATGATAGAATCGGAGATAAGGAGGAGGAGGAGAATTGGTCTTGGGTTGGAAGGGGTAATGAGGAAGATTTGAAAGGGTGGGAGATGGATAAAGGATAAGGACTAGCGAGCTCGCAGAGACTATGTCCACATCGATTTACATGTCTCTGGCATTGATCAAAATCCCCCGTGTAGGGAATTTACCTCCTCTTCACAAAGGATGACTGATACAGTGATTATCAGAAAAAACCTGCTCCGCTGACTGTCTGTCCATTTGTGTTTGTGTGCACGCACACGCGTTTGTCCGTTTGTGAGGTCCACAGAGTGGAAGGAAAAGCGATAAACAGAAAAGGATGAAAGTAAGAGATTCAGTTCAGCGACTTTGACTGGAATAGAATCATACAAATATGATTTTATTTTGTATTTGTTTTGCCCTCAGTAGCGAGTACCTAATGCGCACGCTACCTCACCAAACACTGGTAAATCCATCGCCACAATCCATCTCTGTCAATTTCGAAACCAATTTTGGATAAGCAGGTTCTCCCAGGAACACATGTTAATATTATCTTGAAAGAGTTGGCAATGACTTGCACACCAAGAAGGGGAAGAGCACATGTGTGTTTCTGTGTGTATGTTTGCCCTTGAAACGGATGTCCTTCCCTCCTGCTTAGAAAGACTGACATACAGAGCTCTACAACCACTAAACGCCTTCCCATTTACATGCATGTGTAAGCACGTACACAGAGATACGCACACATGCATACACACCAGCTTGGCTACCCTCTGTTCCTGGCAGAAAACACAGATTCTGCCCTACTGGCTCACTGACCGACATATGGATGGATGGAGGTGGCTCATGGCTTGCCGTGATCCATGGCGTGTGTGTACAGTGTGTGTGCATCATGCGTTAATGTGTCCACATGTCACAAGTATGAATGGACGACGAGCTGACTGGCTTTGTCTGTGAGCCAGGAGCCAAGCTGTGCTGTCTCCTCCCCTTCTGCTCACTGACAGTTGGACCCACGTCTCCTTAACTCCACGGCCATTACCCCATCCATACCTTACTTCTCCTTCACCCATATGTCACATGATATGATATGATTTCTCTACTACACCCTTTTTGCTAAAGACAATACAACAATAGAAAGTAGAACACAGAAATAAAACCCAGAAAGCAAAATTTAGAGTTTAGACCACGATATACAGTATGTTAACTACTATGTTGAGGAAGATAAAGATGATATGTATGCCGGGTTGTATAAGAGTAACTTTAGGAAATAGGTCATATTTGAAACAGTAATATCATAAATGGTGAGTAGTCAAAGTTTGTGAAATAAAGCTGAAATAAAGGATTTCAATGGTTTGCGATCCTATCAATATTGTTTATGAAGGGTTGCAGAAAATGTACTCACCTAAGGACAAGTTAAAGAATGATAAATGGTATGAAGAAAGCGTTTGTCCACAGAATCACTAACAAATCATCTTCTGTTGGAAATGTAATTTAGTAACCATAAAAAACGGTGAGTCATAAAAGCATATTTCTGGAATTCATACTTTAAAATGTTGTGATTGACTGGATGAAAAGCTTTTGAAAGATCTAGCAGTCTGATAAAAATAAATTCATCGTCAGATGTTTTGTCCTTCAGGTGAAGCTAAGCTATGTAGGTGGAATGTTCTATCATTTCCTTGATTGTAATGTGCTTTAGCTCCTCACACCGCCACCTCGTCGCCATACCTGTTACCAGTTTACTCTCTGTGGGCTGTTTTGTGCACGCCTCTGTTAAAAAGGTTATCCTTTCCCTGTGTTGTGTTAATTAGCAACAAAAGAGGCTGCAAGACTCAGGGGGACGTGAGCTGGCACTGCCACTGTGCCCTCTTTCTGTCTGTCTCCTCTGCATTTCTCTTTTAGTCTTCTCCATTGCAGAGAATTACATGGCTTATGTTTCATCCCTCTCACATTCACTCATCCTTTCCTCTATATTTCTTTTGTTTTTCGATCCATTCAACAGCTCTTGCATGCGCTGCAGCTCCCACGTTAGCATAGTCACCCATGTTTTTTTTATCTGACACACATGGCTGCCCTGTTGACTTTGATCCTCAGATCTCAGTATCAAGGGACCATTCAGTCGCTCGCCTGGGGGAAGTGACAGAAATGTCTGTGTTTTCCTTCTGCGTGCATGAGAGAGACAGAGGGAAAGGTGGGAGAAAAAGAGCGAGGTGCAATAAGTGTAGAGTTAGAGATGACAGAGCCTGTGATCCAATATTTTCCCCTGTGAGATTTTGAGGTGGTTTCTCTGTTTGGTTGCTCTGTGACATGTGTGACATGAATCTAATCTCTTTGCTTCTTTGTTGTTGCCTATCCTTCTGTGATCCTCCGTCCTCTATCACTGGACTCTTAGCCACAGTGATGAAACTATTGATGTCGCTAGTCATTTGTTTGCTCGTCCATTCTTCCATTCAGATCCAGGGCTGTAATTTAAAGAATCAATAGTGAACTGACGGAACTATGCTAAACTAGCTCTCATCATTTGAATTGAAAGTGACATTTGTGAGCACCAGTGACGGCTTTGCATAATTTGTCCATGTAGCTCCAGTCTTCCCAGTCTCCCTCTCAAGCATAGTTTCCCTTTTCTACTATAAAATACCATCGTAGAAGCCATGTTAGTTGTAGTTTTCACCTTAACAGAAATCAACACTGCAGTCCCACATATTTTAGACAAATTATGTCACTGTCAAATAGCTCATTTGGATTAGTGTCAGTCCTCGCATCTCGAGGTTTTTTTTTTTCTACTTTTTCTTCCTCTTGTAACCCTGTGTGGTTTTTGAAATAATATAGCAAATTGGCAATATGTTGAACACAAGAAAGATGAAACAAGAAGAGGTGTGTGTGTGTGTGTGTGTGTGTGTGTGTGGGTGTGGGTGTGGGTGAAAGGTGTCCAAGCGCCTGTTAATAAAGGCTTAATGAAGTGCCATGGAGATATGGAGAGAGCTGTCCACACTCACAGATGTGAAACTTAATGAGAGAGTGTGGAGCCATGTACAGGAGCCAGGAAAGAGAATGACCACCTGGTATTTATGATAGCATGAAGTTATGGAGGTGTTCAATATGTGTGGATGTTTGCTCACTCCTTCGATAAGGAGAGAGGAGTTAGTCACTGTGTGTGAAGAAATGCTGTTGTTGTTGTTCTACCTGTAAATGCATTTAAGATAATTTCTTTTGACTGATAATTGTAAGCGATTTAATGAAACTGTTGTACTGTACAATGCTAGAAAAGAGAAAGGGATGCTCCACAGATTTACATTAGTGTGTTAATCAACAGCTAATCTTGCAATAAGCAGGCAGTTGTACAGTTAAGTCTTCACATTAAGCCTCATTTCTCTTATTTCAATTAAGTAAAAGGAGGCGCTTAGAGGAAGCTTAGGAAGCCAGCTGCTGGCTCTGTAGCGTTTCGACAGCTCATCTCTCCATGAGTCCTGGGTAGCATTAGTCTCTCTGCAGGGAATCCTGCTGCCAGCTAGCTCACTAGCCACCATGGGCTCATTCTTAACAACGCACCTTAGCCTCAGGTGAGAAAGTGGCATGGTGTACTGCGCTGATAGCGCTCATTAGTCTCTGGATTAGTCCTGATTAGCCTAGCCGTTACTCCCACTGATAGCCTACTCCATGCTAATGCTAATTACGCATTTACCACTTTACCCTTTCTATACAAGCTGTGTGCCTAGCGTTATTAGCTTTATATTCTCCCATGACTTTTTCTTGGCTGCAGCTTCAACACATGTTGCACTGAACTACATTTTCTCTCTTCAGTGACTGAATGTAAGCTCATTCAGCAGGACTTTATCGTACTCTTAATAAAGAGTGGAGATGCTGCTACTTCTAGCAGAAAATATTCATCAAAAGTGTGTCAAGATATGGTACAATACCTGAGCTGACAGTAATCACTAATACAGGCTGTTCTGAAATGAAAAACTATTTGAGAGCATAATTAAGGGGGAGGAACTTGATTTTACGCCCAGTCAAGCATACAGCTTCATGGGAGTTCAACAAAAATGAGTTAGCTGGCAGATCAGAGCTTTGACTTCATTCCACATGAGTGTTCATAAAGTTAAGCCACAATGAGTGTGACATTAAAGCAGCGTGAAGGCTGTCACAGGCAAGGGACAAAGTGAAATTGACTTTGATGAGATTGAGATGAGGCAGAGGAGCCTTTATATCGCACTGTCCTTTCATCTCCATCATTGTCAGACAAAGCTAGACACGGAGGGTGGATGAGAGGATGGACAAGAAAGGTGGAGGAGAAGGATGAGCAGATAACCACAAGCGGAGCACGAGAGCAGCACAGGGGGCTGAAGATTAGCAGTGGCTTCTGCCGAAATAGGTTCCATGCTGATTTTCAGTGGCAGCTGTGCATGCTGACTACAACTCTCCGGAGATGCTGACACAAATCCAAACTGATCTGCTCGATTGTGGTGAAATTCAGCTCTCACCAGTCTCAGTGTCAAACTTGTGTGGACTCAGCCATCTGTTTTCTTCTGGACATGCATCCTGTTTATATGTAGACCCTACAGCCACTGTCTCAGACTGACTGCAGGAAAAAAGCCTCTTCTTGACGACGTTGATGTCCCTGAGTGGACATTTTGACCCCAATTCAAGCGCAGGATGGTTCTCTTAGTGGACAGAAATGTTAAAATGTGGAATGTCTTACTCAGGTAACTCTGGTTATTCTATTTCATGCTGATTTATGTTTTTCTGAAACAAACCACCAGCCTATGAAATGTGATTTCAAAGTATTCAGCGAGGCTTGTTTTATACGAGAGGAGAGGACACAATTTTTGTAAGATAAGACAAACGCAACCTGTTTTCCTTCAGTTTTTGAAGAGAACTACATTTTCCACCTGAAATAGCCTGTGCTTACTGCCCTGGATGCCAACCAGAGTGTGGTCGAAGCTTATCTCTGTCCTTGCTTCCAGTAGAAAGTGCAAGTCAGCTCCTTTCAGTGGTTTACTTATTCCCTTTAAGCTCTTACGCTGGTTGTGTCAAGTGTTATTACAGATTGCTGCCTCTCAGATTTGTCTCTCTAACAGTGACCTTCAGGTGACCTCAAAAAAACGATTGGCAAGAACTCATCACAGGCTATTTTAGGGTCAGTCAGTTTGTCTCCCTGGTACTTCAGTTTTGGCAGCAGTAAGAGGAAAGCTGCAGTGTAAGAGGGCAGATTAGGACAATTGGTCCTATAGTGCTTTAAGGAACTGTGTTGATGTTACACTAATAAAATCTCTTTTTTCCCCCTTTCCCTTCCTCCCTTTTCCCCTACCTATCTCTTTATACAGGTGGAGCGAGAAATAGCTATTCTGAAGCTCATAGAACACCCGCATGTTTTAAAGCTTCATGATGTCTACGAAAATAAAAAATACTTGTAAGTATCACCAGCAGTTTGTGTTCCAGTTTGGATTCATGCTAACTAATACTAAATCATAAATATACTGCACACACTAAATGATCGTTTGTATGAAAACATTTTGTAGCCCACAAATATTGTCAGCTGCTGTTTTGGATTCCGTAACAGTCTTTAAAATGCCTCGTTTTGTTGGCCTGTGTAGCAGTTCTCATTGGTGTATTATTATTGGAGGGCGACAATTATAGCCTTTGAGGGGCAGATGCTTCGTTGGTATTGGCTTGAAGCATTTAATTTAGTCGTCTGTTCGGGGATTGCTAATAGGGAGCGGAAGTCTCCGTAATGTAAACACCATGACATGCTTATCAGAGACAACACCAATGCATTAAGGAACATTAGCCATGGAGAGTGGCAGCTGCATTAGCCTGCTGCAGCGGCCGCACACGCAGGCACACACATAAATCTATAAGCAAACTTTAACAGTGGTGAGTGACAAGCCCATCAGTAGCTTATGGTAGCCCTCTTGATCTAGAGTACAGAGGACTGTTTGTCAACTAAACTCAATTAGTTCTCATCTTGAGCTTACATTATAAATGGGATTTGACATGCAGCACTGTTCATGTCATCCTTTAAGATGATAGGAATAGCAGAATGTTGTGATTCATCATATAATTGGATTATTTAAATCACATTTTGTGCCTATTGCTTCATCACTTTTGACAGTTGGTCACTAGTAGTGTCACAGAAGACAAATTGCTTACATTTGAATCACCCATGATTCAAGTACACGCTGCGCTTTATATGTGATTTTGAAATAAATATTTTTTAGATTCTTACTCGGATATCTCCACTTGAAAGCCAATAAATGATAGACACACAGTGTGTTTTTAACTAGAAGTCCTAGAGCTCTTAAGATTTATTAAGCTGCTGGCACACATCCCACCGCAAGCTCTTTAAAATGGTGTGATGTGTGTGTACAAGAGGTGAGGGAGACGTGGAAGGAGTTTGATACATAGCCCACCAATATTTTATTTATGGATATTTGATTGCACGAAATGAATGAGTGATCACATCACGATGTTGATATAAATTATGCTTTTGAGAATGAGAAATGGGCACGGAAAAATGTTTGATAGTCTAAGACCATAAGGCATATAAGTTCACTTGATTTGTTGGAATGAATAAGCTGTTTTATTTCCAATTTTTGCTGTAGTGTTAAAAAGGTAACAAAATGATGAATTGTAACACATACAAGACAAGTTCTTTACAAGACCTATTTGTATTTGCTTAGCTTCCATTGGGAAACAGTGAGGTCAATGTCCCACATTCACTGCATCCTTGCAAAATGTATTGATGTTTTTTTATTACGGTATTAACAGTGAATGAATCATTAAAAACTGTGCAGGCAATGCAAGGGCAAAGTATATAGAAGTTAAGTTTAAATGCTACGCCAGTGATTTAGTATTGCATGGTTGGGGTACTTTTGAGAAACGGATTAAAAAAGGATAAGTTCAAATATATGCAGCATATGCTGAGATATCCTGACCTGAGTATGGGTCAAGCTCTAAACGTACTGGATCCTACAATTCCCATAATGCAATTTATTTGTTAGCATCTCTTTATTAGACCATCCAAGCCTGACAAAAGCCTGCTAAATTCAAACTCCACACCCCTGCTTTTTAAATCAGGCTCTGATTTGTAGTCTCTAAGTTGATTAGATCTGGTGACATAACTAACCCATCCAGAGCCACAGAAAATATGGAAAGTATTTTGTTGGTGGTGGAGTAGTAGTACCAGAGGTGGGACCATGTCATTGTTTTGCAAGTCACAAGAAAGCCTCTGGTCAAGACTGACAATTCACATTTTATTTATCATATGTTTTCATTTTGAGGGAAGATATCAAGTATTTTCAAGTCAAAAAGCTCAAGTCCAAGTGAAGTCACGAGTCATTGGTATTAAAGTTCAAGTCGGGTTGCAAGACTTTTTTGATTTTGTCAAGTTGAATCAAAAGTCATCAAATTTGTGACTCGAGTGGTGAAAAGTAAACTGATCGTGACAAGTTAAATCAGAGAGTGCCCCTTTAATGTTACGCCAATATGCTAAATAACAGAACAAACTAAAGTTATAGTGGAATAGCATTTAAATCATGGTCATGAGTTATTTCTGAATGCAATTCAAATATGTCCATATTTTTGTAAACATATTAATGTGTGCTCACCTGGTTTAGTCTGGTGGTTATACATGCCAAAACTATCAAGGTTTTGGCATAGCCAGCTGTAGCGTTGTTTAGAGAGCACAGGCTCTGTGGACGAGTACAGTTTGCAACACTATAGTGTAATCAATAAAACTGAAGCGTTGCATGTAGACACACATATCCACAGCAGGGGGAGAGAGAGATGAGAGAGAGTATTTCACAGCCTGTCTGAGTTTCAATTTGTCCTAGTGAAGATAGAGGGAGTTTCAGCACAGGATATACGAGCAGGCCAGTGCGGAGCAGGGGCAGGGCACCGCTGGCTTTCAGTCCACAGATGCAGCTTTAGGTCTGGGCCAGCGGTGAGAGATTAATCTCCCTGTCCCCTTGGAGCCCCAGAGCAGACTGTCTCCCCCACAAGCCAAGCCACACAGGCTCGAAGGCCACCTGGAGAATGGCAGTACGAAATGTGATGGCAGGGAAAATTGTATATAGATGCATGTTTAGAGAAGGTAAAATAAGAAAGATCATGTGTAAGTACTGCATGTGTATAACAAGGAACCTTTTTCCCAATACATCTCTTCTTCACTTTAGTCGCCTACACTTGATTAACCAAGTGCTAAGACAAAGACTGTCACAGAAGCTTACGGCCTTAGCAAAATTCACAAGCCTCTACATTCCCTCATGTGTAAGAGCTTGTCACACAACCTTTCAATCTTTGTGTAGTGTAATGCAACTTTATCATCCCTCTGATGCCTCCCATTGGATGTTAAAGTGTCTAATATATTAGAACCCTTCACATATATTGTAATACATTGTTGGCATGCTTCACTTTCTGACTTTGGGGACAGCTAACGGATGACAAAATGAAAAATAAACTGTCAACACGATATGACTTTAGATCAGATCATTGATCCTGGGTGTTTTGTTTGTGTATAACTGCTGTAAGGGAACTATTTCCCCCCATATTGCTCTAGACACCTGGGGTCAGGAGCTTTCTCTGGTTATTTAGGGCCCTTTTAGAGGGCTCTGTGGAGTACGCAGGTCGTTCCTGTCCCTACATGTGAAATCTTTATTGTCTATGTGTGAGGTTTTTTTCTGCTGTTCTTCTCCTTGTTTTATTTGTATTTCTTGAACTGAATGTGTCATGTCTCTCTCTTTCTCTCAGGTACCTCGTGCTAGAACATGTGTCTGGTGGGGAGCTGTTTGACTACTTGGTGAAGAAGGGCAGGTTAACACCTAAAGAGGCCAGGAAATTCTTCAGACAGATCATGTCTGCCCTGGATTTTTGCCACAGTCATTCAATATGGTAAGTGAAATCATCCGCATGCAAAAAGACCACGAGCTGCTACTGTGGAAATGTTCTGGTAGAAGCACTGAATCAAGCAATCCCACCTATCTCTTATTAATGTTATTCATAAATGTACTTTTTTATCACATGTGGGAAACACATTTTTACATAAATCATGAGAGAGGGAAGATAACATTTAAGTTTTAAACAGTATGTTAAGGTCTATGAATTTTAAAAGTAAATGCATTATTGTACACGTATATCTGTGTAGTACAATAAATTAGACTATGGACCATGGACACCAGTGAACACCACACGTTTCACATAAATATTATAAATATAAGGTATTTGGGATTAAAACCACAACAAACACGTTCCCTATTTGCATAAATCCATCACATACATTTAAATAAACAAAACAACCAATAAACAAACATACCCAGGAGGTGTAACAAAGTCAATTTGGTTGTCATACAACATTGAACAAATAATGAGCTTCCAAATAATGAATTATAAAAAGATACAATCTAAATTTAAATCAGTTTATTCATAGCTTTGGAGAGTTGTTTAGTTTTCAAACCAATGATTTAATATGGAGATTACAGAACTGAGAAAACTTGATATTGCTTGTTAAGAACATGTTTATTTGAACATCTAGCTTAAACCGGATGGTTGACACATGTCAAATAAAAATAATCAAATGCACTGATATGTGTCACCTCATATGAGAATATACCAGACTATATTGTATATTGTTTGCTGTGGGGTAGTAACACAGATGGTCTACTTCTTTTCCACATAAAGTGCTCAGGTATCATTTATAGAACTGAGCAGAAGTGATTTTATTTTAGTACACAGTACATTTTCTTTACTGCTCTCTGCTCAGACTTGAGTCATTGTATTTGTTGAATTTTGCTTCCAGGTTGTTACTAATGTGATGCCTTGTGTTTGGCTTCAGGGGATAATTTAACTGTTTACCAGCTCATAGACTAGAGGCAATCGGTGTACTTTAGAAGTCAAACATGTCAGCGGGGACTGATTTAGGACGCTCATTTGTTTGTTTGTTTGTCTGCGTGTGAACAGCCAAGAGATTGGACAGCACAGGTCACATAACTGTTATTACGGGTTATTCTAATATTTCTGCTTTTGTATTTGTATTTTTATTTTCCTTTATGGCTATACCTGTTACATTTGATAATATAACATTTTATTCTATGAATCTTATTTTATTTATTTTATATATGCATTTCCTAATCAGTCTCTTATCATTTTCCCTAACCAATCCACTGGCATATTTAGAGTGTGTGTAAAATGTGTCTGGTAAAGTAAAGACCAGGTCAAGGGTGTTACGTTACTTGCATTATTTAGAAAACATGGTTATTACGCAGCACAGTATTAGCTGCTACAATATTCACAAGCAGGGGCCTCAGATCACAACCATTAAGATATCACCATAAAACCCTGCCACCGCCATGGCCGGCCATGACCAGAGAGGGTTTAATGTTGTGGCACTACGATTGCTATGTGATTGTGATGATCATTTATGTGACTCCATCATAACTTTTGTGACAAGGCTATTGCGGCTGAAAGCGCTAGAGAGAGAGAGAGAGAGAGAGAGAGAGAGAGAGAGAGAGAGAGAGAGAGAGAGAGAGAGAGAGAGAGAGAGAGAGAGAGAGAGAGAGAGAGAGAGAGAGAGAGCGAGAGAGAGAGAATTTCTGTGTTGTTAGCGACCATCAGGCGTAATGATGATAGGCTATAAGTACAGGCTTTCTGCAGGGAGGCAGGCAGACAGACAGACTGTCATCTGGGGAAACTCTCCTAAGAATGTCAATAAACACAGCCACAAACAGCCACAAGGGCATTGGCGGCTATTGATAGAAGAATGGACGCGCAGAGGATGGAGGATGACAAATAGGCTAACATGAACTACATGCTGTAAAATGATTACAATAGATTGAAAAAGATGATGTAGAGTTGTGCATTTCAATCCACCTCCATTCTATAGGTGTTGGGTGCATCTAGGGAAACAGCTGGTGGAAACTTTGAGTCCAGTGAAATTACACCAAGGCAGAAGATGAGTGCGCTACAAGATGCCATAATTAAATGAGTGTCAGTCAAACCTCAAACGAAAACAATGTAGAAAACGTGATGGAAATATTGCATTTACGTTTGTTTCATGCATTAATTTGAGTAAGGTTATAGTCTCCTCATTGGTCCTCACCTGCCGCTATTTTGTTGTGTCTTGATTGGCACGGAAGCTTGAGTGTACCGCATCGTTTAGTGGCTAAATCTGCAGTTTGTCCCATATTATGTTGTCACATTTTCATCCACCACAGCCAAGTGTAAAACAATTCAAGCAATCTTTTAACTTTCAATCTGGAGTTTCCACTTTGTTATTTTAGTGCGCAAATTGAAAATGCAGACAAAAACAAGTGGATTAAAACAGACTTAGTGAAAGGGAGTGAGACAGTGGCGCACAGTCAGAGGTAGCTTTCATTTCAGAGAGAGAGAGAGAGAGAGAGAGAGAGAGAGAGAGAGAGAGAGAGAGAGAGAGAGAGAGAGAGAGAGAGAGAGAGAGAGAGAGAGAGAGAGAGAGAGAGAGAGAGAGAGAGACAGAGACAGAGACAGAGACAGAGAGACAGAGAGAGAGAGACAGAGACAGACAGTAGGACAGAGAGACAGAGACAGAGAGGCATTTCTAATCTGCACAGTTTGTATACTTGAAAGTTTCTTGAATGGCTTCCCGCTGATGATGAAGGGGAAACCAAGCCGGTGAAAAACACTTGTGGTATAATATTCCTGATAACCTGGTGTAGAGGACTAAATGCCCGGGAGATAAGTCTGCATAATGTTGCACAGGCAATTAAAAGGAAAGCATTTGCCTAATTGTCATGGAATGATTAGGTACGGTTGACTTTCTGTAATTTGATATGCCGTGTATTTTTGCACAGTATAGTTTATAGAAGAGGCAATTCAATACATTGTGTCTGCTGCTATATAATAATACATACTGTGGGAGCTGTTCTACACAAGTACTGCCAAATTAGTTTACTGACTATCTCGGGATGATGAGATAATTTTATTCTGTGAACCATCAAACAGGTTGTTGATGGATTGCATTTTTAATTCTTAGAGAAGAAAAAAATAAACAGGAGTCAACTGTTGTACCACTGGAAAAAACAAAACTGTCCTACCTAAGGGAATGAAAGTAAGAAGTCTTTTATCAGTCTGTGCAAATAACTGAGTGTTAGAAGAAAAGATTAGGCCAATTAAGAGAAAGCATCTGGGACTGACATTAAGGGCATGCACATACATAGATTATCGCAGCTCGTTTGTAGTAACATTCACTTGCAGATGTATCTCTCCCTTCCTGATTTGCTTTGCCTCTCTCAAATCCCCCCAATAACACTCGTAGAAAAAGTTCCCTTGTAAATGTATCATGAGAGGAGGATTATTTGGGAGTGTTGCTGCACCCACTCGCCCTCCTCCCAACCTCTATTAGGGGCAAACAGACAGACAGACGCAGCCCTTCTCACCCCCCTTCCATTCCCACTAATGAGATCCCAGCATCCCCTTAATAAAAAAGCATTTCTGCAATCATTTCTTCCATTTCTACTTGTATGCGCAGGGGACCTACACAGGCCATTAGAAGTGCTCTTTTTCTCCATCGTGATTCACCGTGAAAAGGGGGGTAAACACATGCTCCTCAACCTTCTTTTTCTGCACACCTCCCATTTGCACTTCTTCTCATTGCCTCATGCTTCCGCCCTCCGCCCACGTCCTATCCCCAAATATCTCTCTTGAGCCAGATGGATGTAAGCGTGGATATGAATGAAAGAGCGTAGAGGGCTGTTTGTGACTCAGTGTTTCCGCTCCCTGATTCAGAAAGTGCTCTGATTTAGGCAGAGTTTTCTTGTTGCGTGGAGGAAAAGAAAGGGACAAAGTGAAGCACATGGGGATAGCTGACAAGGGAGATGAGGCAAAGATAGGTAAGAGTGGAATTTAACAAAAAAGGCATGGGAAAGGAATCGTCTGGAAGAGATATTTATAATGAATGCAGCAGAGGCAGTGAGAGAAAATCTTCATTGTATGTTTATATAGATCCAGTGTCAATCTATTCTCCTCTCTACTCCTCACTAAGACATGTCTTGTGCTTGGATTTTATAAGTTAAGTCTGCTAATAGGAGATCGGCAATGCATGACTCACATACAGAGATAGACTGATTGACAGATCACAACTCGCATAATGATATAATATTTTATTGATCCATGTGGACGCTTCTCTTTCAATCTCTCTGCAGGGATGTCCTCGGTCAGGGTCAGCTACAGAACAGCTCTTATTAAGCTGGATTCCTTTCTCAAGGTCACAATAACAAAGTGGATGCCTGAAATATGTAGTATATTATTGCAGATAATTCCCATGTTTACCTGAGAGGGAATCCCCACAACAGCTTGGGCTGCATCTCGTCTGTTTTGACATCCACATCTGCTACACTCTCCAGAGTAGTTGATGTGGCTGTCTGCCATTACTGCAAACAGCCAACAGAGACACAGATTGATTGAGAAGAGTACAGTGTATTTACTTTGAACACTTCTCAAGCTGCTTGTGTGCTTTTTACCCTGCTTTTGAACCTTATTAACAGATGAGAGGTTATTGTTGAATGGCATTTGTCATTATCTATGCTTTAGGCTACCTTTATTACAATTGATCTTACCACAGAAATCACTGTATGCCCTGATTTTCAGTAATAAACCTAATGCACAATGTTTCTATTCTCATGTGAGCAATGGAGGTATATTGTATTGATTCTTTCAGTGATTCTGAAGCCACAGTGAGACTACACTCTGGATAGGAGGTCAAGTGAGCCGGGGTTGACACATACACACCCTTGTATCACTCCCCAGTTATTTTGCCCAACACACCATTGTGTCATATGCTGTACAAACAGAGATTTCCTTCAACTACTTTTGCACATGAGCAAACACTTCCAAACCATCCATATAAAAAGAAGCACCATTTCAGCCTGATGACAACCCGTGCTGTCCTCTCTCTCACCTCTTTTCTGTTTGCTGAGTAATGACTTTGGTCTTTCCTCTTGTGACCCATTTAACAACCCTGTCCGTGTGTTCAATAGAAAGCGAGTGTGTGTGGGTTAGAGATAAAGACTATCTGTCACATTAAGTGACTCCAAGCATCCCACCAAGTAAGGCAGTGATTGCTTGGGCACCTTGGAAGTGAACCCTGTCCCTAAAGCTCAAAGCTTCATCATATATTGCTCACACAAACACACAGTAACACATCTTCTCATCCCTGACACTGATTATCACTGCCACCTACATGTGCACCAACAAACACCTGGTCCAGAAGTCACATTAAACCCACGCAGTGACCTAATCATGCACACCATCCAAATCCACTTTTCTCTCTAACTTTGTGTCTCCCACACTCTCCTTCCGTCATTAGCTACTTTACACCTCTCTTCCAGAGGCTTAGAGAGCCACATGCATCCGTCTATAGCATCACTTGCTTATAGCTTCACAGATCTTTGTTGTTACCATGTCATTTCTAATTACATGTTGGAACAGCGATATATGTTGTGATTCATTATATATTTTCTTTAAACTTAGAGGGGACATATTATCCTCATTTTCAGGTTCATACTTGTATTTTGGGTTTTTTCTTGAACATGTTTACATGCTTTAATGTTCCAAAAATACTTTATATTTGCCATACTGTCATTGCATTCACCCTCTGTCTGAAACGCGTCATCGGTTGTGAGGCACTCTGGATACACATATGTATATGCGCAAGTACTGAAAAAGTGAGTTTTTCATAATATGTCCCCTTTAAAAAAATCAGATGGAAATTGGTGTTTTTGAATAATTGACTAATCCAGGTCTTTTATCACATTCATCCGCTTGTAAATTCAACATTGCAAGACAAACAAAAATGTTAAATTACATCAGTAGATACAGTGAAGCAGAAATGAAAGCTACCTCTGACTGTGCGCCACTGTCTTACTCCCTTTCACTAAGTCTGTTTTAATCCACTTGTTTTTGTCTGCATTTTCAATTTGCGCACTAAAATAACAAAGTGGAAACGCCAGATTGAAAGTTAAAAGATTGCTTGAATTGTTTTACACTTGGCTGTGGTGGATGAAAATGTGACAACATAATATGGGACAAACTGCAGATTTAGCCACTAAACGATGCGGTACACTCAAGCTTCCGTGCCAATCAAGACACAACAAAATAGCGGCAGGTGAGGACCAATGAGGAGACTATAACCTTACTCAAATTAATGCATGAAACAAACGTAAATGCAATATTTCCATCACGTTTTCTACATTGATTTTCGTTTGAGGTTTGACTGACACTCATTTAATTATGGCATCTTGTAGCGCACTCATCTTCTGCCTTGGTGTAATTTCACTGGACTCAAAGTTTCCACCAGCTGTTTCCGTAGATGCACCCAACACCTATAGAATGGAGGTGGATTGAAATGCACAACTCTACATCATCTTTTTCAATCTATTGTACCGTAATTTCCGGACTATAAACCGCAACTTTTTCCCCATTTTTCGACCCTGCGGCTTATATAACGGTGCGGCTTATCTATGGATTTTTACAGCTAACGGCCACTAGGGGAATTCCTAAATCTATGGATTTTACAGGGTTACAGTCCACCGGATGCCGGGAAAGAGCGCGCAAAAGTAGCGAGTGGTACGAGAGACAGACAGACATTACGAGAGCGAGACAGTTTGTGAGACACCCTCATTATGGAAAAAAAACGTAGAAATGCATATATATTTATTTCGAGGAGTCTTATTTTGTTAAATATGCTTTTATGTTGATACTCCTGAAACTGCTTTCTGGGGGTTTGCGCCACTTTTTCGGGAGACGGAAAGAAGGATACGCTGAAGAGAGGGGTGCATGTCCAAAAACCCCGACTGTGGAGTTACCGTATGATGATGACTTTCTTGTGTTTCTTCTGTTTCAACGGTAATTTATGGACAAATTAAGGAAAACACCAACGGTCAGAGACAATAAATGCTGATTGAACAGGCAGAAGTTCTCCATCGTTATTTCCTGGTTCTACGCAACACAACGCATCGTGGTGTCAGCTACAGACCGGCTACATACACATCAGTCAATTTAGCGTCTGCGGTTTATAGTCAGGTGCGGCTTATAGTCCGAAAATTACGGTAATCATTTTACAGCATGTAGTTCATGTTAGCCTATTTGTCATCCTCCATCCTCTGCGCGTCCATTCTTCTATCAATAGCCGCCAATGCCCTTGTGGCTGTTTGTGGCTGTGTTTATTGACATTCTTAGGAGAGTTTCCCCAGATGACAGTCTGTCTGTCTGCCTGCCTCCCTGCAGAAAGCCTGTACTTATAGCCTATCATCATTACGCCTGATGGTCTGATAAGATGTAGGTTGGTTTATGGTGCTTTATTTAGCGGAAATGGGCTTTTGGTCGTAAGGAGAAGTGTAGCAAAAAAGGTGATTTTATTTGAGAATAAATGTGAAGATAAAAGTAATGATGAAGAGTATTCACTTTTCTAATTTCGACAGGCAGAATGGACTATTTTACGAGGAATTCTGCACCCCCATTGCTGTCTGTATTGGATGCCGGATGTTGCTATGGGTTTTTAATATCTGTGCCACTCCTTCACTCCAATGCTTTTCTGACAGCACGTCTGTTTATTCTGCCTTGAAGGTCCGCCGCTCATCCTATCTTCCTCTGTCAAACTCCTCTGGATTAAGAGCAAACGCTGGGTTGCACACACAGATTTGGCACAACAAAGCAAATAGTTTGTTTATTACAAAACTAGCCATCATTGTAATCC
This sequence comes from Cottoperca gobio, assembly GCF_900634415.1. NCBI lineage: Eukaryota > Metazoa > Chordata > Actinopteri > Perciformes > Bovichtidae > Cottoperca > Cottoperca gobio. The sequence continues at coordinate 10,819,285 of NC_041360.1, read as the reverse complement.
CACGTTTTACTCACTGCATTAGATGCATCAATGCATTACATCTCCAGTGTTGCTCAAAGCCCCAGAGGAATAGATAGAAATGCCCCAGATGGCACACGATGGAATGCTCCTGTCACCAGTCACTGGAGAGGCACATTTTGTGTGTAAAAGATCGCTGTGTGCCTTCCTCTCAATTCTAATCCAGTTTATATGCAAATGATATGAGAGGAAGACTGCTGGAATGTGTAGGGGAACTAAATACCTAGCTATCCAAGTGAACTTGGAAGATCATGATGAGGAAGTGAGATCAAATGTGACCAAAGGTGATATGATGTTAGAAAACAGCTTCAACTTTGGAACTTAAGGAAGAATTGATCTGCATCTAAAATGATTGTTCTTTGATCTATTAATTCCAATTCACAAACACAATCTCTGTTGATATAGTGTGTTGTTGTTAGTTGACACAAGACAATCACACTATTATCAAGGCATTGGCAATAGATTATGGTACATTTGACATTAGTGACCATTGCTTGTTTTTATGTTGCTTTGGGTGATGCTTTTTGTAGCATTGTGAGCCCATTATTAATAATAATAATAATAATAATAATAATAATGATGATAATAATAATAATAATAATAATAATACTAATAATAATACATTTTATTCATAGAGCGCTTTTAAAAGGTACTCAAAGATGCTTTACAGGTACATATAACATTAAAAATTACATTAAGAAAAACAGGACATCAACATTAAAAGTACATAGAAGTAATTACACATTAAAAGCAGATCTGAAGAGGTGGGTTTTGATTTTGGATTTGAACATGGTGAGATCGGTACAGTCACGGATG